>NC_050575.1:207310963-207610963 GCF_011100635.1 Trichosurus vulpecula | reverse complement strand
GAAAGAAGGAAAAAAATCCCACCAAGGGGAGCCCACCCTCAGCATTCTCTAGGATTGCAAGCATTGGAATTTGAGAGACATGATAGGGAACTGGGTTCTTCAACATATCTGTAGCTCTTTAGGCTCATGTTTGCTGTTTGAAAGTTCATGCCTTGCCTCTTTTGACGTATCTCTGCCCCTGTCCTTTGCTCAATATTATTTTTAGCCTATCAAGAGTTGTCTTCCTTTGCTTGTGCAGAATAGGGTTGTCCCTCAGGAAAAACCATCCCTGGCTTGGTCAGAAATCACATATCCATCGGTCTATCCATCTATCCATGGAATGAGGGGATCCCAGAAATGTTGGGGAGCACTGGAGAACATTTCATATATGAAAGATAGCTTGTACAAAGGGATAGAGATAGGGGATGCAATGTTGTGAAAGGGGAACAGGAACCTGACTGGTGCAAATAATATCAGGGAAAGATATAGATAGGTATGTATGTATATACATATACACACATGCATATGCATACCTGTATTTTGGCTTCTCCTGTGATTTCAGGAAAATATAAGTTGGAAAGTTCGTGGATTTTGACCCAAGATGATGAAACTTTTCGAGAAGCCTTCAAGGAGCTAGGAACCCTGTAGCTCACTTCCCCTTTGGTGTTCCATTTCTTACCACCAATTAATTCTCCCTTTTAAAATTTTAATAGAAAACTTATCTGTGTTTTCCCCTTCCCTAACCTTCTGTCAATGTTTTCTGTAACCAAATTTCAGTTTTCTTGGCTCTAAATGGTAGGGATGAGCAATAACCTCATGCTGGGTTCATAATGAACAGCAGTTAAGATCTGGAGTTTTGTCCTGTATCTTAAATATATTTTGTAAAGGAAGCAATAGTTCAGAAGATAATTCTAGCCTTTAGAGCAGATATATTAGGGAAATATTTTTCCCTACCTTAGAACAATTATCTCATTTTTAGCAATCTCTAGTGTCCTAGTTCCTACAGGAAAAATATACTGACCATGCATGGGTTAGCCACTAGAGCCAGGTGGAGGAAGGTATTTGACAGGTGTTGCCAGGTATTTAACATGGTATAGTGGGGAAAGCCCTGGATTCAGTTTGTAGTAGGTGGGGGGATGGCTGGAGAACTGGGAGGTGGGTGAAGCAGGCTAGGAAAAAGAATCTTCTCTGTTGTAGGGGTAGGGGGTGGGGTGGAGAGAGAGAAATACATACACATAGAGAGAGACAGAGAGGAGGGTCATTAAAACATTTTAAAGAAAATTCACGGAAGAGAACAAAAAGATGTTCAGAAGGAAACAGACAAAACAATTTTGAAAATATTAAGTTGAATTTATTATATACTTAAAAAATTAAGATGTACAATCATTTTTTGTTCTAATTTGTATATAGAAATGTTCCCTTTTTGTGTTTAAGTGTAGAATAAAAAACCCCACAAAATATTTTAAAACAATAAAAAAGCTTTTGAGTCATTTTTTTTTAGCTATAAATTCATGGGCAAATCACTTTTCTATTCTGGCATCCACAGGAGAAGACTGTGTGGCAGAAGGGACAGAAGGGCTGACTAAGAAGAAAAATTGTGCAGAAGGCTTTGGGGAGGAGAAATTTAGGGGAGCTCAAAGAGAAAGATTCCATTTTAAGGAGGTTAAGAAAAGTTCAAGGAGAAAAGATGATTGGTAAGGTAAGTAAGAAAAGGGAAATTAAACAGATTGGTAAGAAGAGGTAAGAGGTTAAATGAAATAAAGGGAAAGAAGTGGGTGTGACTGTCAAGTAGTTAGGAGCTTCCAGAGACGCTGTCAAGATGTTAAAAGGGGCTAATTAGGGGAGTCATCATATGCTTGCTAGAAAGAGAAGGATTGATGATCTTACTCAGAAAGAACAGGGAAATTTTTGCAGTGACTTGCCTTGAATTTCAGATGTTACTATTTCTGCTGAGTCCAAATGATTGCTCTCTTTGAAATCAGAGCAGGCTGTCCTCCTTGCTCTAAGAAAGGGTGAAGGGTCTTGTCCCTGATAACCCAGAGAGCTCCTTAAATGAACAAACAAATGGAATTTCAATGTGAAAAGAAAAAAATAAATAAGATTGGAAGAGGCAGAAGGCAAACCTGAGCTATGTCAAAAGGCTAGAGAGCAGAAGCACCAAAAAAAAAAAAAAAAGAATAAATTACAAACTCTCTTCTTTGGCATTTAAAGCCCTTTACAATCTGGGTCTTATGTATCTTTCCAGGTTAATTATTATTCTGTGCTCCAGCCAGGCATGTTGTGCAAGGGGTACTTTCTGTTCCCCTTACACAACATTGCATCTCCTATCTCTGTGCCTTTGCACAATCTATTCCCCATGCCTGGAATGCTCTCACTGTTCCCCACCATTTTGCGGATTCTTTAATTCCCTCCAAGACTCAATTCAAGTTCCACTATCTCCATTGGTCTTTTCCCAATTCCTCTAGTTGCTATTCTATCAATATTTTTTTCTTTGACAATAGCTAGAATCTCACAGTCTAAAATTCTATAGAATTCAACCCAAGAAAGATGGGAAGCTAAAGAATAAAATTCTGAAGACACAAAGAGAAAACATTCTGGCGAGAAGCTGACTAAAGAAGCAGATGTGGGTATATGGAGAACTCACTAAATCAACTTAGCTTTTTAAATAGGAGCAAGTGCAAGTAGTAGAGGATGCATACACTTCTATATGGGTCACGGAAGATGGCATAGTATCATAAGAATGTTGTCAGGAGTGTAAAAGCTTAGAATGAGCTACATCTATTGAGGAACTCTAAGGACAACAAAAAAGAGGCTTATAATAAGGTAGCTGGATGGGAAGAAAGAGACAGATCAAAGGGATCTTTGGGAATAACGCTCAGGTTGGATGGGCCACTGACAACTTACAACAGAGAGGGTATTACCGCACAAATTTTTTTCTTACTTTTTCTCTGGTAAGGAGAATGACCTTTTGATTGGAAAGGACTGAAAAAGGCTAACGGTGAGTTTTTAACCTGATATCAACGAGGAGGTGGTGAGGGAACACCTAGCTGTCTTTGCAATGATTTGGCCCAGGTGAACTGTGTCCTCAGGGTCTGAAAGAAATGGTAGATTGGACTGATGAACCCTAGTGTTGTGACATTTGAAAGAACATTTAGTATAGAAGAACCACAGGTCTGAGGAAGGGGAATCTAAAATCTAAAAGGATTAACATAATAGTAATAAATGTAAAGTGTTACACCTGGGTTTCAAATTTTTGAATTTACCAGTATAACATAGGGGGAAGTATGAGTCAGGAAAACCTGGGTTCAAATTGAGCCTCAGACGCTTACAAGCTGCATGGCTGTGGGCAAGTCACTTAGCCTCTGTTTGCCTTAATCCACTTAATCCATTCAGTTAATTACCAAATGGCAAACCACTCCAGTACGTTTGCCAAAAAAAACCCATGGATTGTATTGGCATGACTGATGAAGAGTCAGACATGACTGAACAATAACAACAATGTGGTCAGATGGCAAGTCAAGTCCACAAATCAAATTAACAAGCACCTATTATGAACTTATTACATGCCAGACACTGTGTTAAGAATGTATTTGTCTGAAAAAGATCTGGGAGTTTTGGTGTACCACAAGCTCATTATTAGTAGATAGTATGACACAGCAACCAAAAAAAAGCTACTGTAGCATTGGTTTAAGATAGTTTAAGATAGACATTACTTCTAGAAATAAGGCAATGAGACTCCTACTGTATTCTCCCATAGTCAGACCTCAATTGGAGTATGCCATTCAGTTTGGGGTACCAATAGTTTAGAAAGGACACTAATAAAAGAGGACAACCAGTATGGGGAGAGGCCTCCACTCTATGTCATATGATGATCAATTGAAGAAACTGAGGCTGTTGATCTTGAAGAGAAGACTTAGGAGATACATGAGCCATGAAGATATAAAGGGCAGTCATGTAGGAAAGGCATCAGACTTGTTCTGTTTTGCCCCCAAAGAACCAGGAGCAATGGGGTAGAAGTTGCAGAGAGGCACCTTTAATCAAAGAAAAACTTTCCAAATATTACATCCATACAAGAGGGAAATGGGCTGCTTTGGAGAGTAGGATCCCAGAAACACAAATTTAGAACTGGCAAGGAGCCCAAGAGGCCTTGTTCTCCAACCTCCTCATTTTACAGATGAGGAAAGTAAGACCCAAAGAGGTTTAGTGACCTGCCTAAGGTCCCACGGGCAGATTCAGAGGTGGAATATGAACACATGTCCTTTGACTACAGAACCACTGCTCTTCCTCTGTCATGGTTTATATGCTCTCTCATTATAGGGCTTCAAGTAAAGGCTGGCTGACCCCTTGTATATTGTAGAACAAATTCTTTTCAGGTAGAGGTTGTACTGGAAGGCTACTAAAGTCCCTTCCAACTCTAAAATGTTGTGATTCTTCTGCTAAGTTTAGTTTCTTCCTCACCTCTAAAATGGTTGTAATGCTATAATAATACCTAGTTTACAAGGCCTTTATAAGAATCAAAAGAGAATGTCTAGAGCACATGTGTTATTAATGTCAGTTTGTCCTACCCCTGTTTCTATAGTTTTACTCAATTTCAGTCTGGGAACTTGAACCTTGGTGTTACTGTTGTTGAGTTGTTTCAGTTGAGTCAGACCCTTTGTGACCCCATTTGGGATTTTCTTGGCAGACATGCTGGAGTGATTTGCTGTTTCTTTCTCTAACTCATTTTACAGATGAAGGAATGGAGGCAAATAGGATTCAGTGACTTGATTCAGAGTCACACAGTTAGTAAGGTCTGAGGCTGGATTTGAATTCAGGTCTTCCTGACTCCAGGCCTAGTATTCTATTCACTGAGCCACCTAGCTGCCCTTGAACTTGAACTTTTGGTGCCTGTCTAATTTTCTTGTATGTATTTATGTCTTGTGTGTATGAATCCTTCTCTCTCTCTCTCTCTCTCTCTCTCTCTCTCTGTTTGCTAAATGTGCAACACTCCAGGTTCCATTAGATTTCCAAACTCTACGTGGTAACCTCACTCCCATTCAGTTTAATTTATTTAACACCTACTGTGTGCAGAGTACTGTGCTAGGAGTAAGGCAAAATTCATGACCTCATAAAGGGCCATGGACATGAGTGGTTCAGAATCTCGAAGTACAAGGAATTCTCTAGGGAAGTATAACATTTATTTAGACTCCAGAGGATCACATCCAAGGACCAATGCCTCCAATTTGATATTGTAGCAAAATATTCCAAAACTGATGAGCCCACCTCACTGTAGTAACAAGGAAATTATAACAAAATATTATAGCAAGGAACTAAGCCATTCTTGTAACCTCCCCTGCTAGGGCCTTCCTATAAAAGATCACTCACGAATCCTAACTCTCTGCTCAGCACTGTCTTCTGCTGCTCTGCTGACTCCAAGTTCCTTGATCTCCGCAACTCTCTCTTGTTCAACACTCTGCACTCTCTCAATGCTGGTTCTCTGCTTCTGAATCTTGCCTCTCTCCACTCCTGCTGCTCCCAGTTCTCAGTCCTGCTGCTCCCTGTTCTGGGCTTTCTTTTTATACAGTCTTAGTCATCATCTGATTGACTAGAACTCAACTCACATACCATTGGCCCTGGTTGTGTAGCAACTCCCCTTAGGGCCCCTGATGGCTTCATGCCCACATCAGTTTAGCACCTAGTAAGTAGGGGCTTTAGGCCTACTCACAAACAAAGATATAGTCAGACCTTTCCACCTAAACCACCTGAGCCCTATTGAATGGGTGGGGAAGATCTTTGATCAGATTAATATTATAGATGGTTGAGATGAAAAGATCTGATTTCCCCCTTAGAACTTCTGCTTTTTGTAGTAGTGAAGAACTGGAAACAAAGTAGATACCAACCCAGAGGAAAATGGTTAAACAATTTGTGATACATGTACATATTGGAATGTTACTTGGCTCTAAGAAATTATGAACATGGTGAATACCAAGAAGCATGGAAAGACTTATGTAAACTGATGCAGAGTGCCATAAACAGAACCAGCAATACTATATATACAGTAACCACAATTTAAATGGAAAGAACAGCAAAACAGTGGAAACTGAGTAGTGTAAAAATTATAATGACCAAGCTTGGTCTGAAATAAGACATATGAGAAGACACCTTCCCCTATTGTTCCGTGGAAGTGTGCTCCACTGGCATAAAATCCTGCATGTAACATTGGGCTTTTTTGATGTGCTGATTAGTGTGTTTTGGTAGGGCAGCTAGTACATGTGTCAAGTGTCTGAGGCTGGATTTGAGCTCAGGTCCTCCTGACTCCAGGGCTGGTGCTCTACTCACTGCGCCACCTAACTGCCCCAATATGCTGACTAGTTTTGCTGAACTTCCCCCTCCCTCCTTTTATTATTTTGTAAGATATGTGCTGTCCATGTAGCCTATGTATGTTCACATGGGTTGTCTAAATGATACTGTTGTCATGGGATTGATGATTTTCATATTAATTGATATGATAGGTATAATGATCATGCTAACTTTTAGATTTGTTGGAGCTTCTCTACTTTCCAGGGGACCCTAACATGAGAGGTGAGATTGCATCTGACGTGCTGTAACCCAAAGTGGTCAATCAGATCCCATAACATACTAACAATCTCCACACTTGTAATTGCCAAGTGAACCAAACTAGGTGCCTCACTTCAGTTCCCACCATGCTTACTCTGGTTGTGTGCCCTGCTGAATGATCACAAGGCTCAATGACCCCAAGGACTTGGAGGCTGTTCACACAGGACCCAAGAAAGCCTGTACTGTGGTCCAGCCATGAAGACTGTTTACTCAAGACCTAAGAGTGCCTGTGTTGTGGTCTAGCCATTTGTGGTTTTTAAGTGTAAAATCTGCCACAAGTAGACACTACTTCCTAGGAAGGTGGACTTCACTTGCGAGCTGTTTTCCTCACTTTGAAATTAAACTTTGTTTGATTCCTGACTCACCTGTCTCTAGCTTGCTTCGTTCGACTTCAGCCATCCACAGGTTAGAGACTAGTCCAGCTTGGTTGATGTTTAAATTTCTTTTGTCAATACTTGATAGGAAGAATGGATAGATATCACTGGAAATCTGTCCAATACTCTCCAAGTAGGATTTTGTAATTCCTGCTTTGAGTGGGGGAGACTATTCTAAAGGCACAATTTTTAGATTTTTGAGATCCAAAAGCCTCTAGCTTTCCTGTTTGTTATCCAGTAAAGGGTGAGGGTAACCCAAACTTAAACCCGCAGGCTTGATTCCTTCCCACCAAATGCTAGTTACACACACAAAAATTCATCCCAAATGGTGAATAATGAGTAAACCCATTTGTGAAAGAAGGTAGCAAACAGAAATTAGAGAAATTCTACAAATTAGACTAAGAAAACATTAAAGAGTGAATGAGATCTTTAGATCAAAGTGAGATGAGGTCTCATTCAGCCAAGAGGTCCTGATCCACCCAAGAGGAAGTTTCCTAATGTATCTAGAGAAGTAAGCTGGATATAATGGACATTTTGAGGAGCCAATCTCTCCTACATGTCGCCTTCTACTTTGTCTGTCTGTCTCTGTTTCTCTGGTGCTCTCTCCATCTTTTTCCCTTTCTCCCTCCATGGTGCCCAAGAGAGTTTGGAACTATGTATTCTTGCAGAGTAAGAATAAAAAATGTTTCTCCTCTTCAAAGTTCTTGTACCAACTCCACCCCCATACAGCCATGCAAGATTGTGTCAATATTCTCTTCACCACTATGGTTTCACATTTCATGGACAGCATGCAGAACAGGGCTGCTCTTAACCCTGTTCAGCTTTGTTGGGAAATAGGTTACACTTTATTATTATAATGAAAGAGTCTCTGGGAGAGAGTAGGGGTAGTCATACAGTAGGGAATGTGAGTGATATTTTTAAAAAATCTTAAAAATCTATTTTAAAATAATATAAAAGAAATGAACTGGGTCCATCTATCCTGAATCAACACATGGCTTACAATCTTATAGATCACAATGAAACAGATTAGATATACAATATACAAAAGAAAAAATAGCACCGTAGCCTAGTGTTTGGTAAACCTGAAGATCCTACCTATCATGGCAAGAAATCATCATTTGACAAAAACTTTTGGGAAAACTGGAAAGCAGTTTGGCAGAAACCAGGTCTTGATCAAAATCTCATATCATATACCAAGCTAAGTTCTAAATATGCACATGACAAACATGAAGGATTACATTATACAGTAGAGGAAGAAGGAAGAAATTACTTGTCTGATATATAGATAAGAAAAGAGTTTATGAGAGAGTATGACAGAACATAAAATAGACGATCTTGGTTACATAAGATTAAAACATTTTTTTGCACAGAAAAACTAGAAGAAAAGCAAGTAACTTGGGAAAAAAGATTTGCAGCAAGCTTCTACAAAAGGACTTATTTCTAAGATATGTAGAAAAGTGATTCAAATTTATAAGAATAGAGGATATAAACAGGCAATTTCAGAGGAAGAAAGCCAGGCTATTAATAGCCATGTGAAAAAAATGTCCCACATCACTAATAATTTTAGAGAAATGAAAATTAAAGTAATTCTGAAGACCTACCTCATACCCATCATTTTGACAAAGTTGACAATAAAGGGAAATGACAAATGCTAGAGGGGCTGTGGCAAAATAGGTGTATCAATGCTCTATTAGTGGAGCTGTGAGTTGGTCCAGCCATTGTAGAAAGGAAATGAAAGCTATGTCTTCCAAATTACTAAACCATGCATGTCCTTTCATCCAGTGATACCTCTACTAAGGCCATACAATAAAGAGATAAAAGAAAGAGGAAAAAACACTCATATGTACAAAATATTTGCAACAGCTCTTTTTGTTGTGGCAAAAAAACTAAAAACTAAGAGATGTGCCCTCTTAGTTTCCCATAGATTGGGAAATGCCTAAACAAGTTATAGTTTATTCATGTAATAGAATATTATGGTGCCATAAGAAGTGATGAAAGGGGACAGTTTCAGAGAAATATGAGAAAATGTTTATGAACTGCTAGTGATTATACTGATACTGTATAATAACAATTGTGTAAAGACAAACAACTTTCAAAGACTTCAGAACTTTGATCAACCCAATGACTAACCATGTTTCCAGAGGATTCATGATGAAACATGCTACCTATCTCCTGAGAGGTAATTGATTTAGGGTACAGATTGAGACATTTTTTGGGTCATAGCCAGTGCAGAAATTTGTTTTGTAATATTTATTACAATGATTTTCTTTTTCTTTTCACTGGAGGATTGATGGGAGGTAAAGAAGGTGAATTTTTGTTCATTGAAAAAAAAATTAAACTTCATAGACCATGCTTCCCTGAATCCTTGTACTTGGTAAATTGCTTGGTAATTTAAGGGATAGGGGAGAGCAGAACTGCAAGTAGGCACTAGAAGGCAAAGATGACAGTAAGTAGGATACTACAGATAGTAGGACGTGGGACCAAGTATTGTGATGAAGGATGACTGGGCTCATTGGCCCAGGAAAGGGAGATGTTTCAGTTGTAGTCTTGTTCTTAAACACTAAAGACCAGCAAAAGGACTTAATCTTAAATGAAAAGACAACGTCAATCTTCATATAGTAGAGAAGATACTTCCAAGAGTGTTCCCTTCAGCATATTTAGAAATAGGCAAGATCATACGTGTTAGGGGTCCTTGACCAGCAAGTAGCCCTATCTCAGTACGCAATGATGAGGAAGGAGCCAAGATGGATATAACTCCGATTTATTGGAAGCCATTATCCATATTTATAGGTTTTTGCACTACATAAGCAGAAGCAGGTGTTCAAGGGGATGAAAGCATAGGAAAAAAGGGATGCACTTCAGTAATGTATTGTTGCACTTAGATTAGATATAAGTAGCGATATCTGGTGGGAAGAATCTGGCTTATTGTAAACTATGTTGCCTACAAGCGTATGGGAAAAACTAGGGCTGTGGTAAGGCGGTTTCCATAGGATTATGGGAACAGAAGGGGAGTGCTGTTCTACAGTAACAGGGAAGGCTGGGAACAGGAGGGGAGTGCTGTTTCTACAGTATCTAAAGAGGCATGGGAAGGCTTGGGCAGGATACAAACTGGTATCAATACTGTATGAGCTATGTGAGGCATGGGGCAGGATGCCCTTGTAAAGTATCCAAGAAGTTCCCATTAATTAAAGCATGTTTGTGTTAGGCACTGGTTCAAGAGCATTTGGTAATGGCCAGCTGGGTTCCTCCTACTGGGCTTGTGAGTCCTTGGTGGATGGACTCTGCCTGCATGAGAAAGGATGGCTACCAGAGCAAGCGGGAGGGCTGTTAAGGGGGGTGGAAGTCTTTCCTCCGGGCGCCTACCGTTCCAACTCCTACCAAGCCTGTCTGGTATTACTAAGGAAACAGGCCAAGCGCTAGGGTCCAAGCAGCCCCGGGGTCGGCACTAACTCCCTACACATATGAGTACTGGATTTGGAGTCAGAGGAACTAGGTTCAAATCCTGGCTTTGCTGTTTACTTAATGAATGACTTCAAGAAAGTCATTTAACCTTTGTAGACTTAATTCCACCAATTGTAAAATGAGGGAGTTATATTAGGTGGTATCTGTGGTTCCTTCCAATTCTAGATTTAGGAGCCTATGATCCTAAGTCACAGAGTTAGGAACGTTGAGATTAAAAGAAGTCTAGAAATGGGGGAGGGTTTGGGGAGAAAGATAATGAGTTTTGTCTTAGATAATGTTATATATATGGGTGTGTGTATTCATGTTTTTTATGTGTATTCACACATATATCTGGGAATCATCTGCATAACAATGATAATTAAATCCATGGAAGCCGATGAGGCCACCAAATGAAATAGTATAAAGGAGAAGAAAAGAGGCCCCAAGATATGGCCTTGGGAGACACCCAAAGTTGGTGAGTATGACATGGATGAAAAAGCACCAAAAGAGACTGAGAAAGAGCAGTAGGACAGATTGGAGGAGAAACAAGAGAAAACAGTGTCATGAAAATCTAGAGAAGAAAATGTTAAGGAGGAGAGTGTGATCAACAGTGTCAATGCTGCAGAGAGTCCTTCTTGAGGTTGAGAAAAGGCCATTAGGTTTGGCATTTTAGAGAGCACTGGTAACTTTTGTTAGCCAGATTGGCTTGTAGGAAGCCAAATTGCAGACAATTTAGAAAGGAATGGGAAGAGAGGAAGTAAAAGCATGGAGAACAGATGGTTTTCTCAAAGACAAGGGGAAGAGAGATATAGGATGATAAGCAGCAGGAATGGTAGGAACAAATGAAAGTTTTTTAAGGATAGAAGAGACATGGGCATATTTTTAGGCATCAGGACTAAAGGTAGTAGATAGGTAGAGTCTGATAATAGGAGAAAGAGTGGGCATGACAGGACAATTTGCTGGAGAAGTTAGGAGGCAATGGGATACGTGTGCATGTAGAAGGGTTGGTCTTAGTAAGGACACAGTCCTCTTCATCTGTGACCAGAACAAAGAGGATAGCGGAGGTGTCTAACTGATGTGAGGTGAGGAAGAGGAGAGAAGGGTCTCTAGGTGAATTTTTTGGGAAAGAGGTGTGGTGAGAAGCCTGGGGAGAGCTGAGAATATTCCGAACAGCTGCAGCCAAGGACAAGACAATTAATTGATAAGAGTGGAGTGAAATGATTGGCTCACTTCAGTGAGATTAGATAACATAAATTTGTAGTGGAACCAAACAACATATTTTCTGTCAGTTGTGTTAATAGGATTGAAGGAGGAAAACGGTAGGAGAAGTCCAGGGTTGGAGTCTGGCAAGGTATGATTAATAATAGGACAAGGGGTCAAGGAATTGAGAGTAGAGGTTAGTGTAGAGTTGAGTTGGCTCATCAATGGGTCAACATAGGGAAGGAAGTAGAGTGAAGTTGGTATAGGGGTAATGATCTGGAAAAGAAATGAGGAGTGAAGGGAATGGGATCATGATAAGAATGAAGAATAGAGTTGAAGGTGGCAAGGTATAGTGAAAGATGGAATGATAAAAGATTATGATCAGATAAGGGAATTCAGGAATTAACGAACAAGAAAGTGGAATGCTTGTAGGTGACTGCTTCATTTTTGTCTTTATGTCCCCAGTGCCTAGCACAGTACCTGGCACATAGTAAATGGTTAATTGGTAAGGAACTAATATTACAAAAACACATTATGTTAGCAAATGGAAAATTAATTGTGGTGGTTGCCTGATCTTGTAGATTTCACATTTCTGAAGATTTCGGTATATTTTAAAAATATTTTGTCAATAAATTTATGACTTGAATGGAACTTAACTTGACACATCATAGATTAACTTCTTCGTGTTTAAGTGGTCCAGAAGAAAGAGTGTTGACTCTCAAGTTAGAGGACATGGACTCATATCCCACCTCTGAAACTTGATACTTTATATGGCCTTCGGCAACTAAATCACTTAACCTGTTTGACACTTAGTGTCTTCCTCTGTAAAATAAGGGTCTGGATTAAATAACCTCTTTGGTCATTTTCAACTCTAAATCTATGATACTATGATCTTTAGTCAATAGCAAATTATTAGTAAAGCAGATTCTTTGGTTTGGATGATGGTTTTTGCTTCACCCTTTGAAACTGAATATTTTTGTAACATTCATTTTTAAAAAAATATTTTGAGTTCCAAATTCTCTACCTCCTTCCTGCCCCGCCCCCACCTAATGAGAAGGCAAGCAATATGATATCAAATATATGTGAAGTCATGCAAAATATATTTCCATATTAAGCTATGCTGCCAAAAAAAAGCAAGAAAAAAAAAGTGAAAAAAAAAGTATGTTTCAATCTGTACCCGGGGCTCCTTAGTTCTCTCCCTGGAGGCAGATAACATTTTTCATCATGGGTCCTTTGGAATTGTCTCGTATCATTGTATTGATCAGAGTAACTAAGTCTTTCACAGTTGATCATTGTTAAAATATGGCTGTTACTATGTTCAATGTTCTTCTTGTTCTCCCCACTTTATTCTGCAACAGTTCACGTCTTCCCAGATTTTTCTGAAAGCATCCTGCTTTCAAAAAGCGCAACAGTATTCCATTACAATTCATATGCCACAATTTGTTCAGCCATTTCCCAACTGATGGGCATCTCCACACCCCCACTCCCCGCCCCATTTCCAATTCTTTACCACCACAAAAAGAGCTGCCATAAATATTTTTGTTCTCATAGGTCCTTTGCCCTTATCTTTGATCTCTTTGGGACACCAACCCAGGAGTGGTATCGTTGGGTCAAAAGGTATGCACACTTTTATAGCCCTTTGGGCATAAGTTCCAAATTATTTGCCAGAATGGTTGGACCAGGTCATAACTCCACCAACAATGCATTAGTATGCCTATTTTTCTATATCCCCTCCAGCATTGATGGCTTTCCCTTTTGGTCATGTTAGCCAATCTGACAGGTGTGAGGTGAGACCTCAGAGCTGTTTTAATTTGCATTTCTCTAATCAATAGTGATTTAAAGCATTAAAAAATTTTTTTTCTAAAGTCACTTGGTCTACTTCTCCACGTAACAAGTAACCTGTACTGAAAAGTTTTCCTTTGAGTCACAGCCTTGGATATCTTGCTTCTAGGTCTTAATTTTGCACATCAATTCTCTTAAAATTGGACTGAAGGTGTAGGCAACTAGGCTGAATGTGTACTGATACCAGGGTCTTCCCTTGGAGTTTTATCTAAACCCTGAAATGAGTTTATGTTCTTTTTTATCCCTCTCATTCTTCTGGAAGTCAAACACAGAAGAAAGAACAAAAATTTCTGGCTCTGAGAATTCTTATTAATTGGGGTCTGACAAATTAAAGTTTTTAAATCATAGGATTTTGAGCTTAAAATTACCTTGGAGATCATCTGGCCCAAACCATGTATTTTACAGATGAGAATAATTGAAGTAAGCCCAGGGAAGTGAGATGATTTGTCCCAATTGGTAGCAATACTATAGGCAGGGGCAGGGGTGGGGGGGCGGGGAACCTCCAGGTCACATGTGGCCCTCTAGATCCTCAAGCGCAGCCCTTTGACTGAATCCAAACTTCACAGAACAAATCCCCTTAATAAAAGGATTTGTTCTGTAAAACTTGGACTCAGTCAAAAGGCCATACTCAAAGACCTAGACGGTCACATGTGGACTCAAGGCTGCAGGTTCCCCACCCCTGCCCCAAGATTGCTGATTTCTAATCGCTTCTTTCCATGATATGATATCCTACCTAGTAAGTTTCTGTATAACTTGCTTCTTTCCCATTCATTATTTCATTTATTCCTTCCCTCACTTATTCCACAAATTCCTTCCTGAGCCCCTATCTGCCAGGATCCCAGGGGATATGGAGATGAATAAAACCTAGTCCTGCCCTCAGGGAGAAGTAGCTTTTTGGATAGCATGGAGGTAAGACATAGATACTTAACTGCAATGCAAACCAATATCTAAGTGCCCTACTTTTCTTCCTGGGTATTTTCCAGCCTTTGAATCAATTTCCTCCCTATATTCTCTGTTCTAAAGAGAACGTGGAGAAACAAGAGAGATTTGTATATAAAAAAGAAAAAAACCCTAACCTTCAGAATAGGTCCCTGCAGAACATGCAGGAGTGGCTCTAATGCATCAGCTTGATGTTCTTTGTGCCTATATCTATAAAAAATAAAGTTTGCGGTGAGCTTAAGCCAAGGTTAATGCATAATACCATTAGGGCTAATTAATTGCTTTACATTCAGGCAATTCAAGCAAATATTGATCATGTGATAATTCATAGCCTCAGCATTTGGCAGGAAGAATAATTTTTTTAAAAGGGCTTTTAGGAAAAAAGGAAAAAAGGGACTGCCTGCATTCCAATCAGTCTCATATTGCAGTTGTTGAGGTGACTGTCCATGGACTTGCCTGAGTCTGAGACCGGCTTTTAGCAGCATTGTTCACAAGAATTGGTCTTCCTCCTGGCTTTGGCTGGAAATGTAAAGCCCCATTGCCCACTGAAAGTCTTAATGAAAAGCAGCTTAGAAGTAAGTTACATAATCTACTCAAAATCCAGAATTAGCTTGGTAAAAATATTTAAAGAAACAGCATCCTTTTGCTGAACAAGGCTGGTAGCAGAGTGGGCAGAGAAAAGGGAATGGATTCAAGAAATCATTAAGTCAGTTGGAAGAGAGCTTAGAAGACATCTAACTCAAATTGTACCATGAACAAGAATCCCCCCTTCAACAATGGTCAAGTGGTTATCCAGACTTCTTCTGAAGACATCTCTGGGGGAGTCTCTTATTCCACTGTTTGTTGGGAACTTTTCCCTTACAGTTAGGCTCTATACCTCCCACTTAGTGCTCCTAGGTCTTTACTTTGGGGTTAAATGGCACAAACTTAATCACTCTTCCAAGTCACAGCTCTTCAAACTCTTTTTAAGTCTTCTCTTCTCCAGGCTAGTTTTTAAGGTATGCATTAGGAAAGATGAATGTGCTCACAGTAGATAAGGGTTTGGCAGGTGATTGCGTATAAGAAGTAAGAAAGAGGGAAGAATCAAAGATGATGCCAAAGTTTTTAGTCTGGGCGGGTGACTGGGGTAATAGTTGTATCATAAACAGAAAGAGGGAAAGTTGGAAGATATTTAGGGGGAGAGATGAAAAGTTTGGTTTTATACATGATGGATTTGTGTCCTGGTGGGACATCCAGGTTGGAGATGTCTAGTAAGCATTCCAGTGAGAGGAGATATGAATATGGTGAGAGAAAAGACTAGGGCTAGAAATATTGATCTGGGAGTCATCTGTATAGAGACAATACTTGAGCCTATTGAAACAAATGAAATTGCCAAAGGAGAATCTATAGAGTGGGAAGAGAAGAGAGTCCAGAAAACAAACAAAACACCAAACAACAAAAATGTTAGAGGGTACACAAAATTAGTGGATAGGAGATGGAAGATGAACTACCAAAGGAAACAAGAACAATTTAAGACATGAAGGCAAACCAGAAGAAGTGGTATCAGGGAAGCCAAGCAAGTGTCCAGGAGGAGGGCATGATCAGCAGTGTCAAATGCTGCAAAAAAGTCAAGAAGCATGAGCCCTGAGGAAAGGCCAAGAGATTTAGCAAGTATGAGATCACTGCAAATATTGAGAGAGTTTCATTTGGAAGTCAGGTTACCAGCGATTGAGCAATGAGTAGATGTGACGAAATGGAGGCAGCAATTATGTATGGATCTTTCTAGGTGTTTGGAATCCAAGCAATGAGATACAAGGTAAGAGCTTATGGGGATGGCAAGATCAAGGGAATGTTTGTTTAAAGAATAAGGGAGACATGAGTATATTTATAAGTGGTGAGGAGAGATAGTAGATGAGAAAGAGGTTGAAGATGAGAGAGAAGGGAAGAGAAAGAGAAGGCTCCACAGGGGTGGCGTTTTGTGACACTACTCTCATGATTTTCCCTCTACCCACCTGTCGTCTATTTCTCAGTCTCCTTTGCTAGCTCATTATCTATGTCAGCCAGGATACTGGTGGGACTGAGGAGGTGGGAGTAAACTGCCACTTCTCCTCCCAAACACACTCCTACAACACCAAAATGATTGTTGCAAGCCAAGAAGATGTGGTGTTAACTCCGTCTCCAGGTAGAATGATCTGGAACCCAGTTGTGGGTCCTTTGGCCAAAAAAAAGTATTAAACCAATTTCTAGGACCTTAGTAAGAAACTCCAGACAGCAGCTTTTGTTTGTTTTTATTGTCTCAAACTGCTTTTCCGTGAAGGCACTGGAATATGTTCTTAGGCTCTGAGGGATACATTCTACCAGATGTAATTCAGGGAAAACTGGGGACGCAAATGATCTCTGGTGTAATTGCCTCCCTTTGAAAGAGTTGTAGAGGGTGAAGGAGGTAGTGGTCCCCTGACTGTGACATCAAAGCCCCACCCAGTGATGAGGGCAGTATCCTTTGATCTGCTTCTGGGAAGCTTGCGCACTAGTTGCTGGGGCCCACACTATTGTCCCTAGCTGGCTAAGGTCTATAAGCTAGACTATCACCATCCTTTCTACTATCTTGCTGCAGGTGCTATTGGAGCTTTTGCCTGCAGCCTGGGTGTCACTGCCAAGGTCACTGTCTCACTGCTCCTTGGACTATCAGTGCCAAGACACCACTGCTTTCACCATTCTCTTACTGCTGGCAAAGTTGTCCAAATGTTACTGCCTGGCTTGTGAAGCTAAGGGCCAGGGGATCTCACATATTCTACAATTCTTTCAAAATGATGCCATGTCACCAGATCCTATCCCCTTTCCCAATGATCCTTTTCCCATATCAGGTGCAATGGGTCACTGGGAACAGACCAAATGATCCCTGAGAGCCCATGGGTTCAAACAGTCTTCTTCTTCTTCTTCCTCCTCCTCCTCTTCCTCCTTCTCCTCCTTACTTCTTCTACTTCTTTCTTCTTCCTCTTTTCTTCTTCTTCTTCCTTCTACTTCTTCCTTCTTCTTCATTGTTGTTGTTCTTCTTCCTCTTCCTCTTCTTCCTCCTCCTTCTCCTCCTTCCTTCCTTTCTTCTTCTTCTTCTTCTTCTTCTTCTTCTTCTTCTTCTTCTTCTTCTTCTTCTTCTTCTTCTTCTTCTTCTTCTTCTTCTTCTTCTTCTTCTTCTTCTTCCATAGTCTAATGTCCTTAGGTAAAAGCATTTCTCAAGCTCATCAAAAGCTATGCAAGAAGATAAGAGCAAATAAAAGCTACTGTTAGGGAAATTCTCTGGGGTGTCTGGAGATCCTACCATACTCCCCCAAGCTGCTTTTCTATAGCTAGGTCTGAGATCAATCCACCTGGGGACAAAATTAACCCACATTGCCCCAGGTCTATACCACAGCTTCTTTTACTTGCAGCAATACAGGTTGGTGTTGTACCGAGGTTAACTTATGCCTTTCCAGTTCTGCCAGTATCCTGGCCCACAACAATATAACATTCCTCAGCTGTGAGTGTTCCCTAATGCTCTCTCCTGGGCCCTCTTCTCTCTCTACTCTCTTTCTCTTGGTGATTTAATCAGCTCTTATAGGTTTAATTATTATTTCTATATGGATGACTTACAGATCGAGATATCCAGGCTTAGCCTCTTCCCTGAACTTCAATATTACACCTTTCCTTGTTCAGTCAATTTTCAGTTGTGTCCAATTTTTTGTGACCCCATTTGGGGTTCTCTTGCCAGAGACACTGGGTTGATCTGACATTTTCTTCCTCAGCTCATTTTATAGATGAAGAACTGGAGGTTAAGTGACTTGCCCTGGGTAGCACAGCTAATAAGTGTCTGAAGCCAGATACGAGCTCAGGAAGATGACTCTTCCTGACTTCAGGCCCAGGGCTCTATCCACTGTACTACAAAGCTATCAGTATTGCATCAACAACTGCCTATTGACCATTTCAAACTGGATGCCCCAGAGAAGTCTCAATCAGTCTCTGCAAAACAGAAGTCATTATCTTTTTTCCCATTCTCACTCTTCTTCCCCCATCGCCTTCTTTCAAATGTCTCTGCCAAAGGCACCACTATTATTCTAGTGGCCAGGATTTGTGGCCTTATCCTCCATGCCTCATTTTCCCTCCTCCCACGTATACAATCAGTTGCCAAATTTGGCCATTTCTACCTCCACAATATCTCTTGCATTTGACCCTCCTCTCTCTATTCATACAACTACCACCTTAGTTCAGGCCATCATTCCTTCTTTTTAAACATTTTTTATGGTTTTATGATATTTAAAAGGTTTGAGAGATAGTTTCTGGGTAATTAATAATTATGCTAGCATATTACCAATAAAATGAGTCAGTGACACCCTCAAATGCCAAAGACAAATCATGGTGGTGGTCTTACAGTTTACATGCCCTTGGAAGAGTGGGTGCTGCTGAAGGTAACAATCAACTCTGGTTAACAATTAATGAGAAGAATGAATATTACAATGATAGGTGCACTATTCTGATGAGGGGCTGGGAGAATGTAACTTTGATTGCGTCATTTACTTTCCAATTGCCCAGTCTTGGGCAATATAATCAAAGAATTTATCCCCACCCAAATCTATGTAGGCCACCATGGGCTTCCCCATCTGGGTGGGGTCTGAACAAGATGGAGGGAAAAGTTAATTGAATCTCATTATCAATCATGTATTTCAGAGACTGAACAACATATAGCCTTCTGAAAAAAATCCTGGTCCTAATTCAGTAATTGAATTCTCACATTAACATGAGAGACAAATAATTGTTTCTCTCATTTTCCTTATTTTTTCCCATTAATAGGAATTTATGTTTTCTTTTTCCCCCCTCCACCCTCTTTGGAAAAGAAAAACAAGACCTTTGCATAGTCAAGCCAAACAAATTCTCATATCTAAAAATGCATGCCTCACCCACTCTCCTAATTAGTCTCTACTTCAAGTCTCTCCCCACTCTAGCTTATCTTCCAGATTGTCTCCAAAATGATTTGCCTTAAGCACAGATCTGATCTCATCATTCTCCTATTCAGTAAACTCCAGTGGCTCCCTATTACCTTTAAGATCAAATCGAAGCTCTTAAGCTTTTAAAGCCCTTCACAATTTGGCTCAATCTAGCTTTTAAGACTCATGGTACATTAGTCCTCTTCCCACAGTCTGATTCTGCCAAATTGTACTACTTTTGGTTCCTCACAGGTAGCTCTTTATCTCCCATCTCTGTCTCTCAGCACTGGCTGTCCCCAAGGCCTATAAGGCACTCCTTTCCTCTCAGAATTCCCTTTTTTTCCTTCAAGATGCAGCTCAAGCACCACCTATTACACAAAGGCTTTCCTGATTCCTCCAACTGCTAGTGTCCTCTCCCAACCACCTTTTATGCAACTTCCTGTATTTATTTGTATTTGTTCTCTTTATTTATTTTGCCTCTTCTTATATATGTGCTTCTTCTCACTCATGTTAGAATAAAGGTAGAGATTCTTTCATTCTTTTCATTTGTGTCCCTAACTCCTAAGACAGAGCCTGACACACAGCGGGTGCCTGATGATGACGATGATAGCTAGCACTTATATTATCCTTTAAGATTTACAAAGCATTTATATATTATCTTATTGATTCTCACAACCCTAGGAAGGTTTTACTGTTATCCCCATTTTATACATCAGGAAAATGAGGCTGAGAGAAGTTAAGTTATTTGCCTTAGGGTCACACAGCTAGGAAGTGTCTGAGGCAGGATTCAAACTCAGGTCTTCCAACACTCTATCCTCTGTGCTCCTTAGATGCCTAATAAATTAAGAATGCAAACTCAATATAAACTGACATTGTCATGTCACATCCAAAAATGGTAATGTGACCTTGAAGTAGTTTAAGAGAAGCATAGCTGTTTATTTGCAGGGCAGAGAAGGCAGGACAACTGGGGTTAAGTGACTTGCCCAAGGTCACACAACTAGTAAGTGTCTGAGGACAGATTTGAACTCAGGTCCTCCAGGGCCAATGCTCTTCTCACTGTGCCACCTAGCTGTCCCAAGAGAAACATAGCTTCCAGGAGTTAGGAGGTGACTGTCAAACTATACTCAGCTCTGGGCCAAGCATATTTGGAGTACTGGATTTAGTTCTGAGTCCCACATTTTATGAGGGACATTGATACATTGAAAAATGTTCAAAGGACGGCAATCAGAATGATGTGGGGCCTTGATTGGTAAAAAGGGTTTTCTTTATTGGGAGTCTATAATAGCAATGAAATCACAGATCCACTAAAATAAAAAGTTAGAGAAATTCTCATGTGGAAGAGAGATTAGACTTGTTTTCTTTGGTGCCAGAGTGCAAAACTAGAAGCCATGGCTCGAGGTTTCAAAGAGGCAAATTAAGGCTTTATGTCAGAAATGAATAATACTACCTTAAAATTAAAGTTGTGAATGAAATGGCTACCTGAGAAAATAATGAATTCTCCATCACTGGAGGTCTTCAAGCAGAGTTTGGATTCTGTTTTGGTTATAAGTTGGACTAGATGTGTGCTGAATGCCATCTCAATTCAGAAATTCTGCCTTTCAAAGGGGAAGAATAGAGCCTTATTAAGCTAATTGATTATAAATCTAGACTGGGAAGGGAGAAGAATTAGGTAAGAGCATGCCTTATCTACAGGGCAGCTAGGTGGCACAGTACACAAAGTGCCGAGCCTGGTATCAGGAAGGCTGATCTTCATGAGTTCAAATCTGGCCTCAGTGTGACCCTGGGTAAGTCACTTAACCCAGTTTGCCTCAGTTTCCTAATCTGTAAAATGAGCTGGAGAAGGAAATGGCAAACCACTCCAGTATCTTTGCCAAGAAGAGCCCAAATGGGGTCACAAAGAGTTGGACGTGACTGAAATGATCGAACAACAACAACAACAACAACGTCTGCTGAACAAGAAGAACAGATAGGGATTGGGAAACTTGAGATCATGATGCAGGAATAGAATAAATTTAGGTGGAAATAAGGGTAGTTATCATCAGAGAAAAATCATCCTTGGGGATTATTGAGGTAGGGCATGTAGATAGGAGTTATGGAAGTTGAGGAATCTGATTACTTGATAGACTCAAGTGTTCCAAGAGTCATCAGGGTAAATATTTTAAGTAGTATGGATTGTCACTACTTGGTTCACAGGGAGACAAGAGTAGATACATCTCTAGTGTCTCTATCTCCTGCCGTTCTCCAAGGGGGACTTTAATTCCTGTCAGGAAGGGAAGCAGGAAAGGGCCAGAGGCTGGCCACTTTGATCTCCTAAGAGAGATGAGATACCTGGCTAGAATCTTTTCTATCTGCCCCGTTAAATAATGTTAGTCTAAAGGAAGTAATTTTAAGATTCAGGCTAAACTCCTGATCATTCTATTCATTAGTGGGGAACGGGAGGCCCAAGCTTTAAATGCAAAGCTTGACTACATTCCCAACAAATACTAGTTGCACAGTGAATACACACATAGCAAATAGCAAATAAATGGAAACAAAGCAAAACAGAAATCAGAGAAAGCACATGTATGAGAATATACACCAGACAATGCAGATTGAGGGACCTCTCCCATCGGGGCTGAGGTAACTCAGTGAGAGAGAGAGAGAGAGGGAGGCAGATCTTACCCTAAGGGATATTCCCAGAAGTCTGGTGTAACAAGCTGAGGATGAGGACATGATCGATGTTCTATAATTGGTTCCTTCCCAGAGTCTTTCTTCTTTCATGACCCTGAAGAGAGGTTGAAATCCTTCATGTCTTCTCTTTTGACAGTGGAAGCTAGAAAAGCCTGAAGGGACTTTATTTCTCACTCTTGCCATCTCTGTGTGGGGCATTAAAATTAATCTCCACCAATGAGAAGAGAGCCCCATACCAATGGGCTTTGGGACTCGGGTTACACAACTCACCAAGGATAAGGACAGGGGTTGGGAAGGAGAAGAGGACTATGAGCCAAGTACTGAACCCCTTGAGAAAGGAGGCAAAATGACTTGGAGTTTGCATCTGTCACAAAAGCATTGAATGAACTTCCAAAAAAGAGATGCTGCTGAATGATGGTAGCAGTGAGAGAAGCTGGAAAATAGAAGAGAGGGAGTGCTGGGTTAGGGTGGAGGCATGTCTGTGAACAAAGAGGAAAAATGGAGAAGAATGGAGATGCTCTAATAAAATTTCCTTTTATAAACTCATGTGCTTCTGTGTGGGGGCATTAGTATCATTGTTCTGGACTCTAGAAGGCACAATAAAAGGAGGGCAGAGGAGGATAGTTAACGGGAAAGGAGTGAACTTAGGGATGAGAACATGGGAAGATTTATCAATACCTGAGAAGAATGTGATTCCAAATCACAGGGATTGGAGAAGAAAGAGGCAGGATTTGTTTAGTCATATAGGTCAGAAGAGAGAAGCAGTGTGGTACTTCTGATAAAGAACAGGCCTTGGATTCAGGAAGAAGCGGATTCAAGTACTGTATCAGACACATACTGGCTATGTGATCCTGGTCAATTCGCTTAATCTTTCAGTGCCCCCTGACAATTATAGACAATTGTGTAATCTCTCAAATTACAGCTTGCAGAAAGGGAGTTGGCTCATTGAGAGTTTCCTATACCAATGAACCTACGGGCCCAGTCCAAAACAAAAATAGGATATGGGAACTAGCAAGCATGGAGAAAAGCCTTAGACTAAATTAGCTCCAGGTTCCAATAAGAGTGGGTGCCCTGGGAGGAGCCCTCTCAATAGGTCATAGAATCCATAGAATCCTAGGTTTAGAGCCAGAAGGGACCTTAGAGGATGGGAGCAGGAGGTGGAAGTTAGGGGAATGCAAGGGTGGGAAGGAAGGTCCTGTGGTGAAGCAGGCCTCAGCAGTTGCATTTCCAAAGTTTCTATCCCCAAATGGAGCCAACTTAGTTGATCAAAGTGGGGGATGGGAAGGTTGATGGTGAAACAAATGGTTTCTTCACCCTTCAGAGAAGTAGAACTGTGTCTTGCTCAAGTGTGCTCACCTCATTCTTAAACATTTGTCAAACTGCCAAACGGCTTGAGTCACCATTACACATTTGTTTCATTATGTAATCTGTCCTTGGAAGCTGTCATCATCACAGAGAGGAGACTCACTGCTCTTTTAAAGCAACAATACCCCCAGTCTGAAAGCTCCCAGCTGAATGATTGCCTGTCAGAGTCACTGGCTCAATCTGGTTCGAGTAGAGGCCCCCTTTCTGTGTATATTCAGCTCCTCTGTCCCTGTCCCTTTTTTTTTTTCAGCTTCTGCTGCCTCCTCTTTTGTGCTAAAATTCTTTTTTCCCCTCCAAATCATAAGCTTCTCTTCTTTGTAGTTTAAGCTATGCTAGAGTGCTACACATTTTAGATTGCTTTCAATCCTAGGGATGCCTCTCACAAGGTTTCCATTGGGAACCTTGGAATTTGGCTTATTTTGCCCCTTCCCAAGGACCCCCACCCCACCCCGGGAAAATGAGAATGTAGCTCAAATTTAGGTCTCTGTAAAAGTGGGTACGAAGGGTCCTCTGCTCTTATGGAAGTATTCAGGTTAGCAGTACCATCACTATTTTACCTCCCAGAAAACTTGCAAAAAACAAAGAAGATTGACATTAGCCATAAACAATCAAGACTATTCTCCTTTCCTGTCTGGTCAGTCTCATGGTTTTTCAAGCTCAATGCTCTTGGCACCATCTCTGCATTTGAAAGATCCCTGGAAGACTGACCAATAGAAAGACAACCCTTTACTTTGCAGTGAATCCTACCTGCTCCTCTGAATCTATACAGTCCTTCAGGTTTATAGTGCTATCATAAGTTTTTGGGCTCCCCTGAAAGGGAATTTTAAACTCGGGGTTCCTATTAAGGCTTCACAGTCCAAATAACTGAGTGGTAGTGTCAAGGTCTGTCATATTGTGGCTCAGTCCTTTACTCTTCCTCCAGCTCTGGGGCCATGTGCTTACTCTTTTGTCCAGAAGACTGAACACATGAACTCTCTGTAAATCCCGTGTAGGAAAAAACTCTGTTAGTGATGAAACACCAGATTAGGGACTTTCTCTCACTGAGACTATTCCTCTTTGCTACCATTCATGCTGGCTTCACAAAGATTTGCCTAGGTCAGGGAAACAGGTTCCTGTTGTTCTCCATCTTCAACAGAACATCTGTAGTTAATCAGAGGTAAACCATAGATTGGTGATGAAGCTTGATGTCCTTTTAACAAGGGAAGACTCTCCAGTTATTGAGAAGTTAACAAATCTTTCTAAAGTAGCAAAGGATCTCTCAAGTTTAAGTCTTCTGCATGTGCTATGGGGGAGAACATTCACTGAGAAGAAGGAAAGAGGTCCCAGCCCCAGTAGCATAAGTATGAAAGTTACCAGAAGGGAAGAGATCTCAGCTGGGGTGAACAGAGGAGGATTCATGGAAGCAGTAGGTTTTGAAATTTGTTGTCATTGTTCAGTTGTGCCTGACTCTTTGTGACTCCATTTGGGGTTTTCTTGGCAAAGAGAATGGAGTGGTTTGCCATTTCCTTCCCTAGCTCATTTTACAGATGAGGAAACTGAGGCAAAAGGAGTTAAGTAACTTGCCTAGGGTCACAAGGTCAGTAAGTGTCTGAGACCAGATTTGAACTCAGAAAGATGAATCTTCTGACTCCACGTTCAGCATTCTATCCATTCCTCCATCTAGCTGCCCAGCTTTGAAATTGGTAGGTTTCAAATAGATAGAGATAGGGGAAGAAGATTCTGGGCATAGCATAGTAGGAAGAGTGCTCGATTTGTTGTCAGAAAACCTGTGTTCAAAATCCTGGCTGTTCCACTTACCTTCTCTGTGACCTTGGGCAAATTCGCCTTTCAGGTAAAGACTCTGATTTTCCTCATTGTACAAGTAGATTGTCCTGGATGACCTTTGAATTTCCTCACAGCTCTAAATCTATGATCTAACTTAGAAAAGGTTGAGAAGTGAGTGTGAGGAAGAATTGACTACTTTTCCTACATATTGGTTGTGAAAAATATGGCAGGATCCTAGGTCTATAAGGCAAACCAAAGACCATCTAGTCCAAGCCCTTCCTTTTACAAGGAAATCAGAGCTAAATGCCTTGTCCAAGGTCACAGATAGTATCAGATACTAACCATACCATAGGTGCTATCAGAGGTACCTATGACAGGTATCAGAAGTGGGATTTGAATTCTAGGTTGCACTCCTGACACTTGGGAGTTTCAATGCTATGCCATAGAAACCTCTTCACCCACTACATTCCTGGACTTCTCACACCTGAAGTGTCCTTGGCCTCTCCCTCTGATTGACTGGTTCCTCCTACAACCTCCATTATTAGGAGGATGCCCCGGCCAGCCATATATTCATTCCTCTCCTGGCTTCACTGCTGACTACATTTTCTCTACCATGTCCCCATAAGACTGCCTTCATTCCCTCTCCTCACTGACTCCCTTTTCAGCTTCCTTTTATGTGTTATCTTCCCTTACTAGAATATTCAAGCTCTTTAAGGCCAATGACTTTCTTTCTGCTTGTATTTGTATTCCCAGCACTTAACACAGTACTTGGCACATAGTAAGAACTTAAATTCTTCTTGACTTGACTTGAACACAGACCTTCTGATTCCAGAGTCTTTCCACTGTACTTTGATGCCTCCCAAATAATTTATTCTTTTTTCCTTTTCCTTCAAAGGCAGAAAGCCAGCCTCTGATTTGCGGCAGTGGTGACTCTGAGCAGCCGCCTAAAATTACTAGGCTTTCTCTACCGCTGAGCCACACTGAATTCCCCTAGCACTTCTTGGTCCCTCCTGGGCACCATCTAGTGATCTCACACTGGAACTGAGATAATTGGGATTATTTCTTTCCCCTGAAATTCACATATGCTGCCCAGGAAGTCCTGGGCTTCCCAGACTTTTTTTTTTCCTTTTTGGAATTCTGCATGTCCCAGCAATAATTTTCCAGTTCCAGCTCTGCCATCTCTGCTAAAAAAGAAGAGGGAGAAGTTGACGCTTTTGGGCTGTGCCTGAAGCATTGTCCCAGATTTGACACAGCTGTTAATTAGAGTCAAGAGTGCTTATTTGACCCATGTGGCTGCTTACTAGAATTGAGGGCTGTCTCCAAGGACCGTGTAAGAGAACTGAAAACTACCATACATCATCTAGCTCTTCAGAATCCATTCAAGGACAGGGATAGGGAAGCAATGGATTCCCTACAGTTCCCGGTCACCTAGGGACAGACTGATGTGGCAAAACAGGAGAATAAGGGACTCTTTTTCTTGTTTTTCTTTTCATTGTTAATATAACTTTCTTGTCAGAGGCTCTCTTGGGGTACAAAAGTGCTAGGTAAACCTTGAAGGGGTGGGGCATGTTTTTACTCTCTTATCTCTGAGTTACCAACCAAGAAAGGTGGAAAAGCATAGACAAGGAAACTCCCCAGTCTGTCTGCTGAAGTTGATTGCACATCATATCCCTTCATGTTCTCTACATCCCAACCAAGCTGGATTACTTGCTGTCCCCTCTATAGGATATTCTAAGCCCATCTCTCATTTCTGTGCTTTTGCACAGACTATCAGTCCCATGATGGGAATGTTCTCCTTGCTTTCTTCTCCCTCAGGCAGCAACAAAGAACACTGGATAGAATGCTGGGCCTGCATTCAGATCCTAAATCAGGTATTTACTCACTCTGGGTAGATCACTCAGCCTCTCTTTGCCTCAGTTTCTTCACTTGTAAAATAATAGCAACTACCTCATAAGATTATTGTGAGAATTAAATGAAACAATGGACATCTATTATCTTTTTCAACCTCCAATTGTTGTTTGGTCATTTTTCAATTGTGTCCCAACTCTTTGTGATGTCATTTGGGGCTTTCTTGACAAAGATACTAGAGAGGTTCACCATTTTACAGATGAGGAACTGAGGCAAAGAAAGTTAAGTGACTTGCCTAGGGTCACACAGCTAGTAAGCGTCTGAAGCCAGATTTGAACTCATGAATTTAACAACAGTAGCAACAGTAATTATAATCAGAATGCCTAGCTTTCTTCAAGACTCAGCCCATGTGGCATATCCCAAAAGAAGCCTTTCTTGTCCACTTAACTGCCTGTGTTTGCTACTTTCCTCTTCCTCAAATTATCAGATGTATATTTCTCTGATTACATGTTGCCTGGCACATGCTTGTTCGAATGGATTTTCCTTTTGTAAGCACCTCATATCATAGAATAAGATTTAATTAAAAGGAGGGAAACTGAATAAAAATGAGAAGGAGCTTATGTAATACATAAAGACATGTAAAATTAGTGGTGGTGGTGGGAGTCTGTTGGTCTGTCACTAAACAAACATGCTCTTTGAAAAAAATTTTTTTTTGTAGTGAAATTTTTTTTTTTTGGAGGGGGGAAGTCAGGGCAATTGGAATTAACTGACTTGCCCAAGGTCACACAGTTAGTAAATGTGTCAAGTATCTGAGGCTGGATTTGAATTCAGGTCCTTCTGACTCCAGGGCTGGTGCTCTACTCACTTCACCACCTAGCTGCCCCTGCAGTGAGTTTTTTTTTTAATTGAACTTAAACAGTAGAATAAAGAGCATTTCCATATACATTGCAGAACCCAAAAGGACTAATTTATATGAAAGTGTGAATTTCCATTTTATACTGCCTGCTTTTTTACAAAAAAGTATATAATAAATTCTACGCATTATTTTAAAAACTGGCTGGCTTGTCTATGCTTCCTTCTATACTTCCTTCTGTTCATTTAGAAAAAAAGTTTCAATGGTCCTCATTCTTCCTTCCTTCCTTCCTTCCTTCCTTCCTTCCTTCCTTCCTTCCTTCCTTCCTTCCTTCCTTCCTTCCTTCTTTCTTTCCTTTCCTCCTCCTCCTCCTCCATCTTCTTCTTTGACATTTCTATTGCTTACACTTCACCTCAATCAAAAGCCAAGGTGGGGGCGGGGTGGGGGAGAAAAAACAAAAAACAATCCTTCAGAAAAATAAGCATTTTTAAGCAAAATGAATGCACACAGGGCCAATGTCCAGAAATATATGTCTTTACTAGGAGTGGGGAATCTGTGGTCTCAAGGCCACATGTAGCCCTCTAGGTCTTAGGGTATAGCCTTTTGACTGAGTCCAAGTGTCACAGAAAAAATCCTCGTATTAAGGGGATTTGTTCTGTGAAGTTTGGATTTAGTCAAAGGGCTGCACTTGAGGACCTAGAGGGCCACAGGTGGCCTCAAGGCTGCAGGTTCCCCACTCCTGCATACCTTGCACACACATTCTCTGTTGAACTTCATGACCCTGTAGTACATCGTTCACAAGTTTGTCAGGGGAAATAGGCAATTTGCTAAACAGTTGTCCAATCTTCTATGCCATCTCCCTAGAGTAAGATGAGGGAAAACCTCTCCCCCTCCCCAATACTCCTTACCTTTTTCTCTTCCCTTCTGGTTGCCTCAGCTTTCTCAACATCAACAAGGGTGTCTCTTCCCTTCGCATCATCACACACATAATGATGATGCAGATAAAGGGTAAATATTTACCAAGTGACCACCAGAGACTCCCAAAGACTTCAAATTGTAGAACAATTTCTAATCTACTTTGGGAGAGGGGTTTTCCTCATTGCTAGTTCCCTACACCAATGAAGTCATACTTCAGACCAAAACAAATAAGCTGGAATTGCTTTAATGCATTACAGTTGGCAAAGTGGCTTTACAAACATGAGATCATATCTCCATGCCTGAGCAGCATGTCATGAGGGTATGCATCTGGGGAATTTTATTTATTTTTACTCATTTAAGGTCGATATTTGTTGAATATTCAGTAACAAAGGATAATTTTTTATTCAAACAAGCTAGAGAAACTAAAATTTAACTAAACATTACAAAAAATTAACAATTAAACTTTACTATTAAAATGAGACACAAAATACTGAATTTTTGAAGACATTAAAGTGTATACCCTACACACTTAGTCCATAGGACTATACCCACAGGGTGAACACTTTATATTTCCCAGTTACTCAGATAGGAAAGGGAGAGGAAAGGGGCCCATATTCCAGGGCTCACTACATTAGAATGTCTTTCCCAAATCCAAATCCTTTGATAAGACTCTTCAGAATCCTTTCCCTCCACTCACACATCCAAGACCACATCCTCCTTCCTCCCTCTACCTCACTGGATTATTTAAAGTTTGAGCATTTCAGTGTAGTAAGGAAGGTCTTGGATGTGTGACTGGAGGGAGGGAATTCTGAGGAGTCTTATCAAAGAATTTAGATTTGGGATCTACAACCACTCGTTGAAGTCTTGTGTGAGTCTGGCAAGTCTAGTATGAGCCTGTTTCTGGGATGTAGCTAGTGCCACTGACCTGGTTATACTGTAGAATAAGAGATCAATAACATATTTAAAGTACTTCAAAAGTCAGTGTAGTTTTAAACTTTCATAGCTTAACATTTTAAATTTAAATTAAAAAATTTAAGACAATTTGAAAAGAAGCGATTCGGTTTCCTGCCATGGTGCTGATATGTTGTCCAGCTTTCACAGACATACAAAAGTGAGGTCAGTACAACAACTTTGTAGATCCTCAGTTTGGTAGTCAGTCTAATGCTTTTCTCCCACACTTTCCTTTGGAGCCTCCCAAACACTGAGCTAGCTCTGGCAATGCATGTGTCAACCTCATTATCAACGTGTACATCCCTGGAAATTATACTGCCAAGGTAAGCAAACTTAACCGCAGCATTCAAAACTTCTCCATTACTTATAACCGATTGTTTCACATGTGGGTGGTGTGGTGCTGGCTGATGGAGCACCTATGTTTTCTTGGTGTTAATTGTTAGGCCAAAATTAGCATAAGTAGCAGGGAAATGAGCCATACTTTGGTGCATCTCAGCTTCAGAGGATGCATTGAGTGTACGATTATCTGTGAAGAAAAAATCCTGCACTAACATGCCCTGCACTTTGGTCTTGGCTTGTAGCCTTTTCAAATTGAAGAATTTGCCATCAGTGCTGCAGCTCTTGTTGATGCCGTGGTCATTCTCATAGAAGGCATGGCTGAACATGGCTGAAAACATCATGCTAAAAAGCATGGGAGCAAGGCACACAGCCTTGTTTCACTCCGTTGGTGACTGGGAAAGCTAGAGAGCAGGATTAGGTACCAGACGCTGAGGTCCTTTCTTGAACTCAACTATGAAACATTCAAACTCTACTGCAGAGAGCACAACTATGATGGGCTGGCCATGTTGTTCAAATGCCTAAAAGACTACTTTATGGAGAACTCATACAGGGCAAGCACTCACATGGTGGCCAGAAGAAGCAATACAAGGACACACTCTCATGGTGCCTCTTAAGGATTTTGGAATTGATTGAGTGATGTGGGAGACACTGGCACAGGACTGCCCAGCATGGCGTGCCCTCATCAGAGAAGGGGCTGTGTTTTATGAGCAAAGCAGAATTAAAATAGCACAAAAGAAATAGGAGATGTGCAGTTAGAGAACCCACTCCAAATATTCACATGGACTATTTGTGCCCAACCTGTGGTGGAGCATTCTGAGCTTGTATTGGTCTGATCAGCCACAGTCAGATGCATTGTAGCTTGACTCTAACATAGTGATGTCATTTTAGTCCTCTTCAACAATGAAGGACAACAACCAGCTTAAAACTATTAAAAATATAATTACAATTAAACAATATAATTAAATTAATAATCATATCTAACATATTCAAAATTAAATATTAACAACCTAATTGATAAAACAATTAGAACATGGTATATACACACATTTCTATATAGAATATGTACGTACATGTATATGCATAAGTATATCAAGGAATCAGTCAATCAAAAGCATTTATTAAGTACCTACTATGTGTCACGTACTATGCCAGGTGCTGGGATAAAAAGATAAAAAAATGAAGCAATCCTTGGAATTTGTATACTATCATATGTATATGTGTATGTTGCGCAAACATCTTAACCTCAGGATGCAGTGGGAGACCTTGGCCTTTTCAAGCTAAGCTCTTTAACACATCTTAGTTTGACTGAGGTAGCACCCATTCGCCCATACGGTGATTAAGGCTTAATTAAAAAAATGAAGCAAAGAATGGCTTCTTTTAAAAAAAAAAGATCTAGGAGGGTAAAATTCTCAGGTTTCTGGCCCAAACAGAAACAATCATAATTTATATTCATTCTCAGCCAATAGTATTCCATCACAATCATATAGCACAACTTGTTCAGCCATCCTCCAACTGATGGGCATCCCCTCAGTATCCTATTCTTTGCTACCCCTGAAAGAGCTGCTATAAATATTTTTGTACATATAAATCCTTTTTCTTTTTCTTTAATTTCTTTGAGATCTGTTCTAGTAGTGATATTATTCGGTCAAAGGATATGTATAGTTTTATAGCCCTTTGGGCAGTTCTGAATTATTCTCCAGAATGGTTAAACCAGTTCACAACTCCACCAACAATACATTAGTGTCCCTATTTTTCCATATCCTCTCCATCTTTTGTCGTTTTCATTTCTGTCATGTTGGCCAATCTGATAGGTATGAGGTAGTACCTTGGAGTTATTTTAATTTACATTTCTGTAATCAGTAGTGAAGGTAGCTAGTTGGCACAGTGGATAGAATGCTGTGCCTAAAGTCAGGAAGACTCTTCTTCCTGACTTTAAATCTGGCTGTGTGACTCTGGGAAAGTCATTTAACCCCTATTTACCTCAGTTTCCTCATCTGTAAAATGAGCTGGAGAAGAAAATGGTGAATTACTTCAGTATCTTTGCCAAGAAAACCCCAAATGGGGTCACAAAGAATTGACTGAAAATGACCAAAAAACAATCAGTAGTGATTTAGAGCATTTTTCATACAACTACTGATAGCTTTGAGTTCTACGAAAAACTGCCTGTTCATATCCCTTGACAATTTATCAATTCAGGAATGGCTCTAATTTTTACAAATTTGACTCAGTTCCCTATATTTTTTGTGAAATGAGGCCTATCAGAGAAACTTGCTGTAAATTTCCCTCCCAGTTCCGGGCTTTCCTTCTAATTTTAGCTGCATTTGGTTTTGTTTGTACCTTTAAGAATTTGGATGCTCTACTATTTGGTGCATATATGTTCAGTATTTATATTGTTTTGCTCTCTATGATACCTTTTAGCAAAATGTAGTTTTCCTGATTATCTCTTTTAATTAGGTACATTTTAACTTTTGCTTTGTCTATCGTGATTGCTATCCCTTCCTTTTTTAAAAACCTTAGCTGAGGGCAGGTAGGTGGCACAGTGAGTAGAGCACCAGCCTTGGAGTCAGGAGGACCTGAGTTCAAATCCAACCTCAGACACTTGACACACTTTCTATCTGTGTGACCTTGGGCAAGTCATTTAACCTCAATTGGACCTGCCTTCCCCCCTACAAAAAGGAATAACAATAATAAAAAAAAAAACCTTAGCTAAAGCATAATAGATTTTGCTCCAGTCCCTTATTTTAACTCAGTGTGTATCTTTCTGTTTCAAGCATGTTTCTTGTAAGTAACATATTGTTGGATTCTGGTTTCTAATCCATTCTACCAATCACTTTCATTTTATAAGTGCATTCATTCTATTCACATTCAGAGTTATAATTACTGGGCAGCTAGGTGGCACAGTGAGTAGAGCACTGGCTCTGGAGTCAGGAGGACCTGAGTTCAAATCCAGCTTCAGACTTGACACACTTACTAGCTGTGTGACCTTGGGCAAATCGCTTAACCCTGATTGCCCTGCCTTCCCCCCTCCAAAAAAAAAAAAAGAAAAAAAAGAAAAAAACAGAAACAGAGTTATGATTACTATGTATTTCCCTCCATCCTATTCTGCTTATCTTTCTCTCTCTCTTTTTACCTCATCCTACTTCAAAAGTCTCCTTCCCATAATCTGCTCTCCCTTTTATCACCCCATCCCCTTTTTCTTATGCCCTTCTGTAATGGCAAGCAAAGTGGGATTTTTCATTGTCTTCTGTTTTGGAGTGCTTCTCAGCACTAAGGCAATCAAGTGCCTTTGATTGAGTCTTGCCTTTGTTTGTAGAAAGGCCCACACCCTTTTGCTAGTTAGGTCATGAGAGGTGTGAAGCTCTCAAGAGGTATGGAACCCTCAAGAGGTGTGAAGCACTCTGACCCTGAAGAAGTCTGTATATACTCTGAGGTTAGCATTTTGTTTGGGGCTCACTCATTGGAAGACTGTTGTTGTGGAGACTCTGAGTAACTGTTAAGGAGATCCTGGCTTTGAAAACTTACATGTTGGTGTTTCTCTTTCTGGTAACTATGTATGTATAGCTTTGGTCAGACAGCTAAAAGCCTGTCTGTGATTTGTGTTATTTGCTCTGTTTATATTTTCTCTATTTGTAATTTCTGTTTGTATTTGCTCTGAAGTTCAGGATGCTGGCTTTCCCCCCAAACTAAGTGAATGGTATATGTATGTTTGATTAAAGTGAGATTGTAAACACCTTAAAATTGCTTTCCTTAGAAAAGCAGAGCCAAGAACCTGTGCTAGCAGCCCTGCTGTGTGCTGGTGTTATTGGTCTTACATTCCCACAGCAGCTGCTAGCAACATTGTTGTTACACCTCCCCCTTGTACTTCTCTATTGGGTAAGATAGATTTCTATACCTAACTAAAGTTGTACATATGTGTGTGTGTGTCTGTGTGTGTCTGTGTGTCTGTGTGTGTCTGTGTGTCTGTGTGTGTGTATTCTTCCCCCTTTGAACCAATTTTGATGAAAGTGAAGTTCAAACATTGCCTGCCACCCCCTCATTACCTCCTCCAATGTAAAAGTTCTTCCTTGTGCAAAGCTTTTATATGAAATAATTTTCCCCATTTTTTTTCTCTCTTCCCCCTTCTCTCATTGCACCCCTCTTTCCTACTCCTTAATTTTTTGAGATTATCCCAATATACAGTTAAATTTTCAGTGTGAGCATTTACATCTCAGAAATCAGCAATCTGTAAATCAGGGCTTGATTTATTGACTGGAAAAGAAAAGTTGTGAGAATGCAGTTTAAAGTTAAAATTGTGTGTCCCCCCCCCCCATTTCTCCCACTGTCCCCACCACACACATCTAAACATCTACCAGCATAACCCTGTATGATTCCATAAACATTGCTTGAGTTCAACAGAACTTCAGTACTAGGCTCAGGGAATGAAGTCACTATCAGACTGGAGGTCTGGTGATTATAAGTTATTCGTAATAATTATGATGATGGTGGTGGTGGTGATAACTGGCATTTATATAGAACTTTAAGGTTCGTAAAGTGCTTTACCTCCATTATCTCATTTGAGTCTCATAATACCCTTGGATATACCACTTTAATAGGCCATAGAGGAAATAATATAAACACACACACACATACATACATGGGCATGTATGTATGTATGTATAGACCAGATAATACAGAGTGAAGGAGCTCTTCCATTGGGAGGGAGAAAACAACCAAGACCTATATATAAGACAACCTATATTTCACCCAAGGGGAAACTCCATGAAGTCTCCACAAAGTTAGACACTGCCAGCTCCTCTCATTACTTCTAGAGTCTTTTCCTTCAGCAACCTGAAGTGGGATCACCCTCTTCCATCTTCTCTCTCAAAGCCACTTGATGCTTGAAAACTCAAAGCTTGAGGAATCTTGAATGGGGAGCTTGAAGAGTCCTGAAGGAGGACTGGCAAAGACTGAAGAGCTGTCCTTTTCACCAATTCTGCCCTAAACACATACCTCATGCAAGGCAAGATATTCATCTCTGCCAATAAGGAAATAGTCTCATACTGATGGACTTTGAGACAGGGATTATACATACAGGGTACTCCTAAAGTCTGGACACATAAGCAAAAATACATATTTTCAAGAAATGAAATGAATTAAATTTTCAACAACATTTTATTTAATTGGAATATTAACAAGTAACATCTTCAATATGAACTCCATCGTTTGTGATGCAAAGGTTGAGGCCCTTTGCAAGATTCATGTGAACTCGATGCAATAACTCCACATTGCTGTCGATTGCCTATGTGTCCAGACATTAGGAACACCCTGTATAAATACTCTTTTCTTTAATTTCTTGGGACATTGGCCTAGAAGTGGTATAGCTGAGTTGAAAGGAACTTGCTAAATTTATGGGTGTCGTTTCAAGATCCTTATCAGAATGGATGGACCAATTTGCTCTAGTATACCTTTTTTCTCACAGCCCTTCTAAGATTTGTCATTTTCCTCTTTGCCAGAATAGTAGGCCTGAGATGGAACCTTAGGGTTGCTTTAATTTGCATTTCTCTATTAGTGATTAGAGCATTTTTTCATTACAGTTATTGATAGCTTGGATTTCTTCTTTTAAAAACTGTTTAAAGCTGTTGCCTATTTATCAATTTGGGAATAGCTCTTAGTAGTGTAAATTTGAATAATTTCCTTATACATCTTGGAAATGAGACTTTTATCAGAGAGATTTATTGCAAAGATTTTCCCCAATTACCTATTTGCCTTCTAATTTTTACTGTATTATATTTGTTTATGCAAAAAATTTAATTATATATAAGCAAAATTGTCTATTTCATCTTGTATGATCCTTCCTATTACTTATTTAGTCACAGATTCTTCCCCATCTGTAGGTCAGAAAGACAGTTTCTTCCTTTCCACATTAATTTGTTATGACGTGTGACCTTTTATATCTAGGTCATTAGGAGCTTTGTTTTGGTATATGGTGTGGATATTAGTCTACATTTAATTCATTTCAGACTACTGTCTATTTTTCTCAGTGGTTTTTGTCAAATAGTGAGTCCTTCCACCAGCAACTAGAGCTTGGGGAGTTCTCAAACACTATGCTATTGTGTTTGTTCCTGTATGTTGTGTACCTAGTTCCATCGATCAACCTCTCTCCCTCTCCCTCTCCTTCTTCGTCTCCCCCACCTTCTTCCCTCCTCCCCACCCCAGTGCCAAATTATTTTAATGCTTACTATTTTGTAGTACAGTTAGAAATCTGGTATTGGTAGACTCCCTTCTTTTCTACTTTTCTACTTCTAAAATATGGATTTTATTATTTTTCAGGATGTAGAAATATTCTTTGGGCATTTTGACTGGTACTAGATAAGTAAATTAATTTATATTGTATTATCATTTTTATTATGTTGGTTTGATCTATCCATGAGCAATTAATATTTTTCTACTTAGGTCTTTCTTTATTTCTGTAAAGAGTGTTTTGTCATTGGATTTATAAAGTTCCTAGGTGAATAGCAGTAGATATACTCCCAAATATATTATTGCTTCTGAAGTCATTTTGAATGAAATTCTCTTCCTAGTGCTTCCTTCTGGATTTATTGATAATATGCAAGAATTCTGATGATTTATGTAGATTATGTAGATTTATTTTATGTCCTAAAACTTTGCTGAATTTATAGTTTCAGTTAATTTTAAGTTGACTCTTCAGAGTTCTGTAAATATACCATCATATAATCTATAGCAATTTTGTTTCCTCTTTGCTTATTCCTTCAATTTTTTTCTTTCTCTTTTTGTCTTAATGTTATATCAAGCATTCCTAGCACTGCATTAAATAGTAATGATGATAATGGGCATCTTTCCTTTATTCTTGATCTTATTGGAAAGATCTCTAACTTTTTTCCATTGCATATAATGTTTGCTCTTGGATTTAGATAGATATTATTTACTAAATTAAGGAAAGGTCTATTTATTCCTATGATTTCTAAAATCTCTAATGAGAACAAATACTGGATTTTGTCAAAAGCCTTTTAAAGCATTTTTGACATAATCATAATGTTTTTATTATTTATATTGTTAAGATATTGTATTTTTAATCAGCCTTATGTTGTGCCAACCATGCATTCCTCAACCTTGTCATAGTGTATGGAATTTCTAATATATTGTAGCCTATTTGCTAATATTTTATTTAAAATTTTTGCAAGTTGTTATTAGGGATATTGGACTGTAGTCTGTATCTTTAGAGTTATCTCGTACCTTGTGACACTGTTAATGGTTTTTTGTCTTCAAGGTCTTCTATTCTACCAACTGATAGATCGTACAACAGAGCTTGCAAAGGTCCTTTCCAACTTGAATGTTCAATGATTCTATGAGTCCAATACTATATCATGGTTACTATATGCACCAATCATAGATAAATAGATTTCACAACGAAAGGATCATAGAGATCATCCAGTCTAAAGCTCTTATTTTATAGGCGAGAAAACTGAAGCCTAGAAATGGCAAGGGATTTGCCAAATCAAAGTCATCCTTTGTGTGTTGGAGCTAACTTGCACAGGCTCTTCATAACTAATTGTTAAGTTTTCAGAGTGAACATTTATATCTTGGAAATCAGCAAACACTATAAATCATGGATTGATTTACTGTTTTGCTGATTTTCTAGGCAGGAAAGTGGTGGAGAAAATATTAATGCAGATTAAACTTAAAAGTGTGTCAGGAATACTTTTTTTCTCAAGAAAGCCAGTTGTTAAACATTTACCAGCATACTCCTTGCACACAGGAAGTAAAGTATGGAACTGTACTTTCTAGCCAACAAATGGATTGTAGACTAGATAATAATTATTTTGTACTGTCTAGATAAAGAAATACAGGAAAGGTTTACGTTATACCTTATGAATGATACTTTTTGTTACTTCAGTATTGATAGCTGTCATGGAAGAGCGATTAAATTTGTTATGGTTGGCCTAGAGATCAAAACTAATAGTTATAAGGTGTGCAAAGAAGCAAATTTAGAAGTGATTTTATGAAAACTTTTTAAAAATTAGAGCTCTCTTAAATGAAATGATATGGAAGTAGTGAGTTCTCCATCATGGAAGGTCTTAAAACTAAGGTTTGTAGAGTATGTTTTTAGAGGGGATTCTTGTTCAGTTATGTATTATTAGGATAGAGTGCCTCAATAGTTCCTTCCAAATCTGGGATTCTGGAATTCTATGTGACATAAAGGTCTGTTAAGCAATATTTGATAAATGAGTTTAAGTTTTTATTTAGGAGTGAGCTATTATTCATTGTTCCAATTTCTGTATCATATTGTTTGGCAATTAGAGTTAGATGTTGTAGTAGCAATTTAGATTTTAAGATCTTTTCCACCCATTAATAGGCCATGTGACCTGCTTACATCACAGGAAGCCTAAGTCACATGTGGTGGGAGGAGCTTCCTGACAGGAAAAGGAATTTATGTCACAGGAAATGCCGAGAGAGAGAGAGAGAGAGAGAGAGAGAAAGCGGTTATGGCTGCTAATGGTTGCTATAGCCATCATCATGATAGTTAGAACTGAACAGGCTGACTTAGTGGTACTGTGAGTTTGTTTTGGGGAAGACCCCAGCAGAGGGTCTGAGGGGTTTTGGGATGGTGAGGCTCCGTGTTGTGATATCATGTTTTAAGTTCCTTGCTGTTATGATGAGGTGGGCTAATTGGCTGTGGGAGCTGAACATTTGGTTATGGGATATGGTTCTCTGGTGTCTGAATAAATGTTATACTTCTTCTCCCTTCTTTATGGAAAGTCTCTCATACTTTGCCATACAGAACTACATAGGCATTTTGACAATTATCATCTACATTGTTATTATTGCCTTACTGATACAGATGTCTGCTGTTATTTAAGTAAATGAGAGGCACCTGGTGGCTCAGTGGATAGAGAGCACTGATCATGGAGTCAGGAAGACCTGAATTCAAATCAAGTCTCAGATATTGTGTGACCCTAGGTAAGGCCTGACAAAATAGATCCACTGGATCCACTGGAGAAGGAAATGGCACTCCAGTGTCTTTTCCATGAAAACCCCGAATGGGGTCACTAAGGGTCAGACATGGCTGAAACAACTGAACAACATGTAAGTAAATGAGTTACCTTTGCTAGAAAAAGAATCAACTATGAGAAGGTTGTATGTACTTACTTTTCATAATTATCCGTACCTGAGGAATCTTATATTATTGGACATACATAGCCATAAAAATAGTCCCAAGGTGTAGGAAAGTTGCTTAGAAGGACACAATTTCTATAGAAATAACTTTCTGAAGCTCAAACATAGCAATTAGAGTTTACAAACAATCCTTTTCCTTCCAACATTCCCCTCTTTTTGGGGGGTTTTCTTCTTTCTCTCTTAATTGACTAAAGTGCATTAAAATTAGTTTTATAGAGTTATTTATAAAGTTCCTGTTCTTAGTTCACTTTTTCATTAATTCCTTTGCTATTTCATTAATTCTCTTGCAAGTTGTGGCAAAAAAAAAAAGGATTTTGATCCTATATATTTACTTCTCAAAGTGGCTACTTGTTATACAATCTTCTTTTGTGTTATCCATAGTTAACTTTTCTATGGATCAACAGCCCTTAATATGAAAAGGATTCTTCTGCCCTTTTCCTATGCTTTCTCTTCCTCCATCTTTCTTTCTGTCTCTCTCTTCCTCTCTTCACTCTCTCCATGAATACATAAGTGTATATATTTCTATTTATATTTTTGCCACAACGTATTAGAAAATTAATGAATTAATGAAAGAGCAAAAGAATTAATAAAAAAACAAGCTAAGAATGGGAAACATACAACTTTATAAAATTAATTTTAACATCCTTTAGTATCATATTATATTATTATTGCAGCTAGGTGCCATATTAGATAGGGTGCTGGGTTTGGAGTCAGGAAAATGTGAGTTCAAATCCAGTCTCATTTGCTAGCTGTGTGACCCTGAACAAGTCATTTAACCTTGGTTTGCTCCAGTTTCCTCATGTGTGAAATGGGGATAATAATAGCACCTACCTCCCAGGACTCCGAGGATCTAATGAGATAATACTTGTAAAGTGCTTAGCACAGTGTCCAGCACATAATAAATGCTATTTGAATGTTAGCTCTTATTATTACACACACACACACATTTCTAGCTAAATTGGATGATATTATTTCCAATATTTTGGAGAAAAAAACTTGAATTTATTTATTTAATTACATGAAATTCTTCTAAGTCAAAGAACATTTCTGCACAATGGTACATTTCTCCCTAGGGTTATAAGCTTTTATGAAATTTCTCTTAAGCTTTGCATGTTCAACTTGGATAAAGGCTACCAAAACATTAATTTGCTTTTCAAGACACTACTATATGGCATTATTGGAGAGGTCCAATAGGAAATACCTAGACATGATTTTGAATACTTCCATTATTCTCCACTGGACTGGTGAGCATTGTGTTGGTTTGAACAGAGGAAGTACATAGAGATGGATACGCTATACATTCAAACGTATACATACGTACATACCAACATACACAGACACATATATGAGGATGACAGTTTCCTTCTTTCATGTTACACAAAGTCTGTAGGACTAGTAGAAATCATGATGCTATTTTTTTGGTACTTTTTCACATTTGCTCCTTTAACTATATGTAACAGTCTTCCAAGCCAAAAACTATGCTTTGGCAGTAGAGACCCCTTGGTGGGAAAGGATTTCTTTCTTCTTTCTTTCTTTCTTTCTTTCTTTCTTTCTTTCTTTCTTTCTTTCTTTCTTTCTTTCTTTCTTTCCTTCTCTCTCTTTCTTTCTTTCTTTCTTTCTTTCTTTCTTTCTTTCTTTCTTTCTTTCTTTCTTTCTTCCTTTCTTTCTTTCTTTCTTCCTTCCTTCCTTCCTTCCTTCCTTCCCTCCTTTCTTTCTTTCTTTCTTTCTTTCTCTTTCTATCTATTCATGTGTGTATTTATGTATTTATTATGAATTTATATATGTATGTATGTATGTATGTATGGCAATGTTTCATTGTTGAAGATTGCTTGCGCAATTTGGAGCTGCATCTTGGCAAATGTTTGTTTCTGCTGAATGAAAAGAACAGTACACATACCAATTGCAATAATGTAAATTAAAACAACACTAAAAAGCATCAACATTCAGATTGAATGCAATGGCTGATTTTGGTTCCAGAGGCCTGATAATGAATATACTTCTTTCTTTTTGGTGGAGGGTGTGGTGAACTACACAGGGGCAGAATGTTGCATATGCTGTCAGACACAATTGCTGTGACAGTTCGTTTTGCTTAATTGTTTTTCTTTATTGAAAGGAATAACCTGTAAAGGGCAGTTTATTGGGAAGTAAGAGAGATATAGAAAAAAAAATTCTTTTAAAATGTTCATTTCTCCTTCATGAAACCACCATGATTCTTATGTGACATTCAAATAGTATAAGTTTTCTCCAGTAGAGTATCCTGGATGCTACAAGGAAATGGCCTCAATAATTTCTAGTTAGATAAATCGTTTCACTCCTCTGACTTTCATTTTTCTCACCTACAAAATGGGGACAAAAATATTTTCCAAAACAAAACCAAAACCAAAACACAAAAACAAAAAAAATTTCACCATCTACTTCTTGGAAAGAGTTTCATAGTCCATAAAGTGCTTTAGACATTTCGGTTTTTATTATTCTTATAAGATAGGTGGACTGGCTATGTAACAAGAGCAAGAACCAATGGATGGATAAATCCAAGTTATGCCCTGCTGTCCATGAAATAAAAAAAGACCTAGAGAAAGGGCTCTAGCATAGCAGCTAGATCTTTTGAAAAGGCCTATGAGAGAATATGGACAAACATTTCACCATGACTATAAAACAGGGCTTAATTATGAATTGTAATGGTGTAAGAATGCCCATGTTGATGAAATTATGGGTCTGCTGAAATTGTGAAGGCTAAGAGAGGTATAAAGTGCCATGCATGGTTAGAAGAGACAATAACTGCCAGCTTCATGAAAGAGGGAATAATTGATGTGGACCTTAAGGAATATGTAGGACTTCATCAACAAAGAGGGGGTATTAGGTAAATTTTTAAACAGGTCTCCAAAGGTGGAATAGACTGCCTTAGGAAGTAGTGGGTCTTCAAGTAAATGGGGATGACCTCTTGTCAGGTGTGTTATAGAGAAGTTACTTGTTTGCATACTGGGTGGAGAAGCTGGTTTCTTCCAGCTCTGAGATTCTGTGGGTGGACAGAATGCCAGATGTAGGCAATGGCATGAATAAAGGTGAGGAGGAGAGAATGTGTGGGATATGTTCATACCGAACAATCCAGTTTGATTGGATCACAGAGTATATAAAGGGGAGTAATGTGAATTAAGGTTAGAAAGGAAGGTTGGTGCCACATAATGAAAGGCCTTGAGTGCCAGGCTAATGAATTTATACTTAATTCAGTAGAGCTGGAGAGTAGCTGTAGAGTTTTGTTTGTTTAGCAGGGGAGGGAAATACCATGTATTTGGAAAGTAGTGCTGTATAGAATGAATTACAGAGGGAATACCCTAAAAGGACTGAGACTTGTGGTGGATGTTTCAGTAATCCTGGTGAGATATGAATGAAGGCCTAAGCTAGTTAGGGGCAGGAAGCATGGAAAAGAGGAAACAGAGGTGAGGAACATTGTAGAGGTAGATTTCACAGGACTTGGCAACTCATTTTGCTGTGGGTATTGAGGAAGAGAGAATAACAATGTGTCAAAGATGATGCCGAAGGCAGTATTACAAGAAAGTCAACCGGCTGGGACTCTGGGAAACATTGCTGAGAGCTGAAACAATTGGATGACAATCAATCAGCTAGGTGACACAGTGGATAGAGCACTGGGCTTTGAGTTAAGAAGACATGAGTTCAAATTCAGCCTCAGATACTTACTAGCTGGGTGACCCTGGTCAAATAACTCAACCTCTGTCTTCCTGTTTCCTCATCTGCAAAATGGGGGTAGGGGAGGGAGGGAGAGGGGAAGGGAAGATAATAGCACCTATCTCCCAAGCTTCTTATGGGTTTCAACTGAGATGAAATTTGTAAATTTGTAAAATGTAAATTTGTAAATTTGTAAAAAAAGTGCCTGGAAGAGAATGGGTACTTAATAAATGCTTATTCCTATTCTACCTTAAGCTGAATTATGCAACTTCCAAAGAGTTCTTCATTTGCCTTTCAAGATGTAGACATGTCCAGAAACAGAATGGGCTACCTTGGAAGGTGATGGGTCTTTCCTGGCTGGAAGTTTTCAAACAGATCCTTGATGAACACACAGAGATTGGATATTGCTATGGGTTGGACTAGAAGTCTACTGAGATCCCTTCCAACTCTAAAATTCTCTGATACCATGACTGTGAGATGGAAATATCAGGCAAATTGCTCAAGATAGGATCATAAATTTAGAGCTGGAAGGACCTTAAAGGCCATCTGGTCTAACTCACTCATTTTTACAGATGAAGAAACAGCTTGAGAGAGATGAAGTGACTACAAGATCACAATGGTAGTAAGCAGAAGATCCAAGATTTGAACTCCAAATTCAGAGTTCTTTCCATTACTACACCATATTGTCTCCAACATTGGATAGTTCTTCTGGTACAAGTTGGGCTCTTTAACAGGGATTTTGTCTGGCTCAAGTGAGACGATGTATGCAAAGCACCATTCCAATCTCAGAGTGTTATATAAATGTCAGCTGTTATCACAATTGTTGCAATCTACCAATCTGTTTGTGAGATTGAGGCACTGAAGGACTAAGAGGAGAAGAGGTAGTGTCAAGGTTATTGAATCTCTTTCCTATTTTCTCTGTAGTGGGATCATCTGATAAAGGGGAGCGGTTGGTTACTCTAGCACCAGAGATAGGGAACCTGTGGCCTCAAAGCCACATGTGGCCTTCTAGGTCCTTGGGTGAGGCCTTTTGACTGAGTCTAAGTTTTACAGAACAAATCCTTTTATTAAGGGGATGTGTTCTGTGAAGTTTGGATTCAGTCAAAGGGCTACACTTGAAGACCTAGGGGGCCACATATGGCCTTGAGGCCTGCAGGTTCCCCACCCCTGAGGCTTTTTCCTAAGATCCTTAGGACTGCTAAGGAAAGGAATAAGCATTTATTAAGTACTGTGGACCAGGCACTGTACTAAGTGCTTTGCGAAGATTATCTCATTTGATCTTTGTGACAACCCTGGGAGGTAGGGGCTATCATTATCCCCATTTTACATTTGAGGAAACTGAGACAGACCAAGGTTAAGTGATTTGCCCAGGGTTGCCTAGCTGGTAAATGTCTGAGACTGGATTTGAATTCAGGTCTTTCTGACTCTTGTCCCAGTGCTCTAGCCACTGCAACACCCAGCTTTAAGCTAAGAGGCAATGTGACCTGGTGATTAGAATGCCAGACTCAGAGTCAGGAGGACTTGGGTTCAAATTTCAACTGATATTAGCTTGATGATGCCAGGTAACCTCTGTGTGCCTTAGGTACTTCACTAAGGCTCAGGAAGGCTATCGGGTACAGGCAATTTGGTGACAGGTGGAGACTGGCCTTGATGGGGAGAAAGCATAGGGTGTTTGATGAAAAGCAAAGGAATGCACTGCAGGATAGATTGATACTTTCAGGGTACCTTGCTTCATCGACTGTAGTGGGGAGGATAGACTGGAATTGGGTCCCATCCCCTTGTATCATTATGGTGGTGTGTTAGTGTCTTTGTGGATATCTTGTGTTGTCAGTTAGTCAACAAGTGTTTATTAAGTGCCTACCAAGTACCAAATGCTATGCTGAGCTCTGAAGATACAAAGAAATGGTAAAGACAAACAAACAAACAAAACCACCCAGTCCCTGCTCTCAAGGAACTCACAGTCTAATGGGGGAGACAACATGAAATAGCTATGTACAAACAAACTATATAGATAGGACAAATTGGAGATAAGCAACAGAAGGAAGGCATTAGAATTAAGAGGGGTTGGGGAAGGCTTCTTGTAGAAGGTGAGATTTTACCTGGGACTTGAAGGAAGCTAGGGAAGTCAGGAGATGGAGATGAGGGAGAGCATTCTAGGCATGGAGGACAGTCAGAGAAAATACTCAGTATTGAGAGATGGAGTTTCTTGTTCAAGGAATATCCAGGAGGCCAGTGTTCTGGATTGCAGAGTACATGTGAAGAGGAAAAAGGAGCAAAAAAAAAAAATGGAAAAGTAGGAGGAGGCCAGGTTATATTAAAAGCCAAACAGAAGATTTTATATTTGATCCCAGAAGTAATAGAACAACAGAGTAATAAAAATAGTATTAGAATCACTGGAGGTGACATGGTCAGACCTGTGCTTTGGGAAGATCTATCTGACAGTTTAGTGGACAATGGACTGGAATTAGGAGAGACTTGAGGCACAAAGACCAACAAGCAGGCTAGTGCAATAGTCCAGATAGGGTCCACCTTCATTGTTTGTGCTGCTTCAATAACCCCACCCAACAAATGTGACTTGCTGATATTGAAGACAGATAGGAAAAAATACCTCATTGTGGTGTGGAGGTGACCCTGGGCTTTCAAAAACTATATTTCTAACAACCAAACTGGAAAGAGCTTCAATAAAAGGTCTGATGAGAGAGAGAGAGAGAGAGAGAGAGAGAGAGAGAGAGAGAGAGAGAGAGTATTGTACAAGGACCAACCTGTTTAGTAACAGGTCTGATAGAGTGTGTGTGTGTGTGTGATAACTAACCTGCTTATCACCAATTTGGTGGTATGAATAATTTCCAGGCATTGCATCGCTTAAAGATCACTTGCTAGGCTATAGAGGGGAAATGATTGGGTCAGTGGTAAAGGTCAAGGACAAAAAGACAAAAGGCTCAAGGACAAGGACAAAAGTCATGAAATATTGAATATAAAGAATGAATGTCAAGAATATTTCTGGCAATAAGACACTTCCGGCCTGGGAGCCAAGAGAACTGTCTTTCTTTCACTAAGGAATTTAGCTTTCCTGGGTGCAGATTCCTATGACATGGACTGTCAGAGTCTCACTGTCTCTGAGAAGAAGAACCTTCTAAGGGAGACAGAGTAGTATAGAAGGGGCCACCAAAATCCCAGTTTTAGCTAGCCTTGTGAATAGGTTCATTACAGTATTGTTTTTTGTGCCTGAGACCTTAGGAAGATTAACAACAACTTCTACATGCATTCACTCCCCTGACCCCCAACTCATTTCACCTCCCCCCAGGAATACTAGGGGGAATACTCATAGCAAAAGTGAAAAATGCCCACTGACATGAAGAAAAAGATACCAGATGGCCACAGCTACACTGTGTCATTGCAATAAGATCCCACCTATCTTAGTCTACCTTTCCTTCAATCACTATCACATTCTCAAAGTTAACAAGTCAGTCATTAAGCATTTATTAAGTGTTTACTGTATACCAGACACTGCACTATGTACTATGGATATGAAGATAGGTAAAAACATAATCCCTTTCCTCAAGAAGCTCACATTTCAAATAGGAGAAACAAAAATGCAAATAGCTATGACATTCAATATATATGTAGGGTTTATAATCTCAGATGGCATGAACTAGCAGTAGGAGTTGGGGAGGGATGGGGGAGGTAGAAAAGAATCAGAAAAGATCTTCTTAGGGAAGCCAGGAGGTAGAGGTATGGATGGAGAGCATTCCAGGCATGAGGGACAGACAATGAAAACTCAACAGATCTGAAGATGGAGTAGGTCTTGGGAGAAACAGCAAAGAGGGCTATGCCCTCAAATTGTAGCATATGTGGAGGGGATTATGTTGTAAAAAGGCTGGAAAGATAGGAAAGGTTGAAGTTATAAAGGGCTTTAAAAGGCAAACAAAGGGTTTTCATTCATTCATTCATTCAACATTTATTAGGTACCTACTATGTGCCAGGCATGGCGCTAAGAGCCATGTTTTATATTTGGTCTTGGAGGTAATAGGGAACCACTGGAGTTTTTGAATAGAGGATGACATGGTGAGAGCTGTGCTTTAGGAAGATCACTTTGGAAGCTCAGTGGAAGATGGACTAGAGTGGGGAGAGACTGGAGGGAGGAAAAGCAACTAGAAGGCTATATTAATAGTCCAGGCATGAGGTCCTGCATCACGTTGGTGGCTGTGTCCAAGGAGAGAAGGGGACCTAGATGAGAGATGTTTTGAAGATGGAAACAATAGGCAGGACAATTAAAGAGAGCCTTCAAATACCAGCAGTAAAAACCCTGCATCTTTCTGTTGTGATGTGGGTGTTGTTGGTTATCCCTTGTTTTTGAAGAGGACTAATGACATAATTGGGTGATGTCTTGACTTTCTATAATGTTAATGGAATAAGAAGATCTTCCCCATCCATTAATAGGCCTATGTGACCTGCTTTGAGCTCTGGTCCAACTCACAGCTGTGATACATCCTGAGTCACATAGAACCCACTGGGGGAGGGAAGTTTGCTTAGGGGAGGCTTGCTTGTAGGAAGCTTTTCACACCTTTTGGTACTAAGTTGATTAGGCACTGAGTTATGAGGGTTGTGATGTCTTCTGGCTCTGAGAAGTGTATATATGCTCTGAGTTGGTATTTTACTTTGAGGGTTTGCTTACGAGAATGACCTTTTGATTTCCTGGTCAAGACTCTGAGTAGCTGTATGTTCAGACCCCCGACTGTTCAGATGTAAAGGCTCTTTCAATCCAGTGATGTACGTAAAGTATGTAGCAATATTGCCTTGATCAGGCAGTTAGAGCCCTGTCTGTTGCTTTTTGTGTTAATTTCTTTGCTTGTATTTTCTCTGACGTTCAGCGTGCTGACTTTTCTCCTGAACTAGTGAGTGTAATTAAAGAAGATTGTTAACCCCTTTAAAAGTTATCTGTCCTTTAAAAGCAGATTAAAGAACCCGTGCTAATAGGCCATCTTGGGTATGCTAGGGTGCTTGCTGTTACACTTGTGTTGAACTGGATTTAAGTGTCAACTTTGTTGTGATATGCTGACTATAGGCAGCTCTCATGTGCAAGAGAACCTAATGTGCTTCATTGGTTCAGAGCTACTGAACACCAATGCTGCCCAACTATCCCCATAGGAATCTCAGGAGGATTATCTCTCTGTCATTCTAACACTGGGCCTCAGTTTCCTCAAACATTAGATTAGATGCTCTTAAGGTCCCTTCAAGCTATAAAATCCCATGAACTTGAGTTTCTTACATAGCCTCTTTTATGTGTTAGGTATCTGAAAAAGATACCAATATTAATAATAATTAGCATTTATCTAGCACTTTAAGTTTTGCAAAGCACTTTATAAAAATTATCTCATTTTATCCTCACAAGAACCCTGGGAGGTAGGTCCTATTATCATTCTTATTTTTTACAAATGAAGAAACTGAGGTAGAGAGGTTAAGTGACTTGCCCAGGGTCATAGTTAATGTCTGAAGCTGGATTTAAACTGATATTGTCCTGATTCTAGGTATAGCACTCCATGTGCTCTGCCTCCTAGCTGCCAATATATCAGTGAGAAGAGAAATTAAAAGTATGCACTTCCTTCAAGAGAAGACAAAACTATTAAGTTATTTATGTCATTCTTATGGTGACAGAGGACTAGAAACAAAGTATGTGCTCACTAATGGGGTAAAAGCTAAACAAATTTTGAACAAGAATATGGTAGATTATTATTATGCTATAAAGAATGACAAATATAACCCAAAGACCCCAGCTACTGGCATAAGAACTCATTAACAAAAACTGTTGGGAAAACTAGAAAATAGTGTGGCAGAAACTAGGCATAGAACAACATTTTACACCCTATACAAAGATAAAGTCAAAATGGGTACATGATTTAAATATAAAGACTGATACTAAAAGCAAACTAGGAGAGCAAGGAATAGTTTACCTGTCAAATCTATGGAGAAGGGAAGAATTTATGACCACACAAGAGATAGAGAACATTATGAAATACAAAATGGATGATTTTGATTACATTAAACTGAAAAGTTTTTGTAAAAACAAAGCCAATGCAACCAAGATTAGAAAGGAAGCAGAAACCTGGGAAACACTTTTTTTTTTACAGCCAGTGTCTCTGATAAAGGCCTCAATTCTAAAATATATAGAGAACTAAGTTGAATTTATAAGAATACAAGTCATTCCCCAATTGATAAACGGTAAAAGGATACGAACAGGCAGTTTTCAGAGGAAGAAATTAAAGCTATCTATAGTCATATAAAAAAGGTTCTAAATCACTGTTGATTAGAGAAATGCAAATCAAAGTGTCTCTGAGATACCACATCACATCTATTAGATTGGCTAACATGACAAAACAAGAAAATGGTAAATGTTGGAGAAGATATGGGAAAATTGGAATACTAATGCATTGTTGGTGGACTTGTGAACTGATCTAACCATTCTGGAGAGCAATTTGGAACTATGCCCAAAGGGCTATAAAACTGTGCATACCCTTTGACCCAGCTTCTACCACTTCTAGGTCTGTATCCCAAAGAGCTTGTAAAAATGGGAAAAGGACCCACATGTACAAAAATATTTATAGCATATCTTTTTGTGGTGACAAAGAATTGGAAATTGAAGGGATGTCCATCAATTGGGGAATGGCTGAACAAGTTGTGGTATATGAATGTAATGCTATAAGAAATGATAAGCAAGTAGACTTCAGAAAAATCTAGAAACCTATATGAATTGGTGCTGAGTGAAATGAGTAAAACCAGGAGAACATTGTACACAGTAACAGCCACATTGTGTGATGACTGACTTTGATAAATTTGGCTCTTCTCAGCAATGCAAGGATCTAAGACAACTCCAAAAGACTCATGATGGAAAATGCTATCCACATCCAGAGAAAGAACTTTGGAGTCTGAATGCAGATGGAAACATACTATTTGCTCTCCTTTTCTTTTGTTGTTTTGTTTTGTTTCTTCTTTCTCGTGGCCCTTCCCATTAGTTCTAACTGCTTTACATCACGACTAATGCGAAAATATGTTTAATAGGAATGCATAAGTAGAACACATATCAGATTGCATGCCATCTTGGGGATGGGGGAGGAGAGGGTAGGGAGAAAATTCAAAACTCAAAACCTTGTGGAAGTGAAATGTTAAAAATTAAAAATATTTTTTTTTAAAAAAAAGAATGACAAATATGAGGCATTTAGAAAAATGTGGGAAGACTTACATGAACTGATGCAGAATGAGGAAAGCCAGACAAGAGACCAATAAGCACAATATCTACAATAATGTAAATGAAGACAACTCTAAAAGGCAGTCATCTCTGATTAATTGTGATGATCTGTCATGGTCACAGAGAATAGATGATGAAACATATATCTCTCCTGCAAGGAGGTGACACAGTGAGTAAGAACACTAGACTTGAAGTCCAGGAAGGTCATTAGTTTAAGTCTTCAGTTACTCACTAGCTGTGTGACCCTGAGTAAGTCACTTAACCTCTATCTGACTCAGTTTCCTTAGCTGTAAAGCGGGGACAATAATAGCACCTACCTCACGAAATTGTTGTGAGGACCAAATGACATAACAAGTTCAGGACTTTGCAAAACTTAAAGTGCTATATGAATGTTATTATTCTCGTAATTATCCTGGTAGGGAGATGAGGGAATACACAGTGTTTCAAATTCTGTCTCTTTGTTACAAGGGAGAGAGTGCTCATTAGAGGAGGAAAGGAGTGCACATGTAAAGGGACCAAATTGTAAAAAGCATAAAGTATTGAGAAAATAATTTTCTTGTTTTTAAAATGCCAGCTATCAAGTTAATTCTTCATAATGATTACTTAACTGTGCTGTTATTAAACTTTAGTGTATTAGTTGTACACCCAAAACATATATTTTGCACAGCTCTTTAAAAAACAAAACAAATCTGCGATCTAAGGACAGTTCAAGACTATGTATCTTTCTTCATAACAAAGAGACAAATTTGAATCCACAGAATCTGTTATCTGTTTCCATAGTTACTTGGTTGATTTATCTAGAAAACCTCAAAGTTCAAGGCCTACCAGAGTTTATATTTAATATGAGATTTATTTTTAAAAAGTTGAAAAATGTTTTAAAAGCTGATATTATTAAATGACAAATACTTTTTATAAGTACCAAAGTACAATAACAAATTTAAACTATTTTAAAAATTTTATAGCATGATGTGCATGCCATTAATATCATTGGTGATAATAGTATTATTTTTAAAAAATATCTCATTGCTATTTTCCTACAGTCTATCCAGAGTTAAATATTTGTTGTGATGGGGGTATTGCCAATTGAGTAAAACATAATGGGCCTTAGTTTTTTAACCAATTTCATTTAGCTGCTCACTGCGTTCCACCTCATTTCTTGTTAGTCTGCACCTGTGGTTTCTTTTATGGAGCACACTCACTGTGGAAATTTGCTCTAGTATCACAGTTTGGCAATTCACACATAGGTTTATCGTCCTTGTGAGTTGCCTGTGGGTACTGAGAAATAGAAAATGACTTCCTCAAGATCACACAGCTATTATGAATTAAAGACAGGACTTGAGGTGAATTCTCTGGAAGAATCCTTCCCCTCCTCCAGTTCTCCAGATTACCTCTGAATACATCTTGTACATAGTTGTTTACATGGTATCTTCCCTATTAGGATGTGAACTCCTTGAGGGTAAAGATTATGTTCTTGCCTTTTCTTTAATGTTTGGTGCTTAACATAGTCCCCGACATATACTAAGTGCATAATAAATGCTTCTTGACTTGACTTTGCCACTTGGATCATTCTTATAGAGTTTCTTACCTCTGTGGACTGTGCTATCAATAAAGACGTGAGTTTTAAGTGAATATTTTTCCATATTCAACTCATATGCAGAATTTCTTCCCTGTGGGTACTCTGTGGTGAACATGAAAGATTTTTCCTTAGAGACAAGCATTTTTCACAGCTCTTAGAGAGCAAAAGCTGTTTTCATTTTTGTCTTTGTATCTTCAGCTTCTAGCAGAGTGCCTGGCATGTAGTAGGCACTTAATAAATGCTTTTACTTGTTTACTTGCTTGATGGATCATTGACAATTTTTCTCCTCCATGTGAGTTTTTAGGTAGATAATATTGGGATTTCCAGATGGAAGTAATCTTATGTTATGACATTTGTAAGGCTCCCAAATGTCTCTTTCAATTGTCTATTGTTCAATGTCTCGGTTGTCCATTTTAGCCTTTGTTCTACAATTTCTGCACCATTACCTTTGACTAACCATGTGCTTTTCATTAGTTTCACTAAGTTGGAGTTGACTTTCTTCAGGACAATAATGTGTTTCATTTTAAAATCAAAGCTTATTACTCAGTTCTTCCAGGGGTACCATATGTCTAGAAAAGAAGCTATTTTGGGTACTACAGGTGTACCAAGTCATGAAAGATATGGCAGCTGGTCCACTTTATAATGTTGTTACAACATATGACAAGATAGGAAATTATGATACAATTTGTTGTATATTATTATATACCCAGATTCAATCTTGCAAACATGCCTTTTGAAACCATAGTGCTACGTGGGAGGCATTTATTTTTCATTCAATCTAATTTGAAAACACTAAACACTTGGGCAGGTAGGTGGCACAGTGGAGCACTGGACCTGGGCTCAGGAAGACCTGAATTCAAATCTGGCCTCAGACACTTATTACCTGTGTGACTCTGGGCAAATCACTTTACCCTGTTTGCCTCAGTTTCCTCATCTGTAAAATGAGCTGGAGAAGGAAATGGCAAACCACTCTAGCATCTTTGCCAAGAAAACCCCAAATGGGGTGACAAAGAGTGGGACTTAATTAAAACAACTGAACAACAACAGCAACAACTAAACACTTGCTGTGGGCTATTTGTTCATCTTGTATACTGGTTGGAGAACTGACCATGAAGTAAGGAAGACCTGGGTTTAAGTCCTACCTCTAAAACTTGGGAGACCTCAGTCATTTAATTTCTCAATGCCCCAGAGAGCACCCTGAGACTGTAAATTGGAGAAGAAGGCTGACTTAAATCAGCAGAGTGGCTTTCTTCACTATGAATTCCCCACACCAATGAAATCCCAGGTCTGGACTAAAAGTTCTATGCTACTCAGTTTGTCAGCTAGCATTTATTAAGTGCCTGCTGTGTGCCAGGCACTGTGTTAAACATGGGGGATGCAAAGAAAGGCAAAAACTGGTCTCTTCTTTCAAGGAGCTCACATTTTAATGGGGGAGACTACATGCAAACAACTACGTAGAAACAAGGCAGGATAAATTGGGAGCAGTCTCAAAGGGAAGGTATTAAGATTAAAGAGTACTGGGAAAGGTCTCTTGTAGGTAGGACTTTCTTTGAGACTTGAGAGAAGCCAGAGAAGCTAAGAGGTGGAGATAAGAAGGGAGTGCATTCCACACACACAGGGGCAGCCAGTGAAAATGCTTCGAGTCAGGAGAAAGAGTGTTATGGTTGAGGAACAGCAAGGAGGCCAGTGTCACTGGATTGCAGAGTGAAGTGCAAAAAGATTGGAAAGGTAGGAAGGGTCTAGATCTAATGCTTCAGATCCCCAGAGCTGTGTAGAAGAAAAAAATTGGAAGAGTCATAAGATTGTAAATTCACACTAGAAGCCACCTCAGAGGCCAACTAGTCCAATTCACTTATTTTACAGATGAAGAAACCACAATTTGCTTTGCTGTTCCTCAATTGACAGGCATCTACCTTGTTTCAAGTTCTTTGCTATTATAATAAGCACTGCTATAAATATTTTGATGTATATAGTATCCTTCTTATCAATGACCTTCATGGATTACAATCCCAGCAGTGGAATCTTTGGGTCGAAGGGTATGGAAGTTTTAGTTTCTTTAATTACATCATTCCAAATTGCTTTCCAAAATAGTTGGACCAATTCACAACTCTGCCAACAATGGCTTAGTGTGTCCATCTTTCTAACTTTGTATGCCTCTTTTACTTTGACAATTCCCATCTTTTGCCATCTCTGTCAATTTTCTAGGTGTAAAGGGAAACTTCAGGGTTGTTTTCTTTTGTATTTCTCTTATTATTCATTATTTGGAGCACTCTCTAGTGTGGTTATTAATATTTTACAATTTGTTTTTTTGAGAATTGTTTGTTCATTTCACTTGACCATTCATCTATTCCTTGTAATGAAAAATAAATGCCTCCCATGTAGCGCTATGGTTTCAAAAGGCATGTTTGCAAGGTTGAATCTGGGTATATGATGCTATACAACAAGTTGCCTCATAATTTCCTATCTTGTCCACTGCAAATTCCTTGTAGGCTATAAGGATTTAGATTGTAAGCTGCTTGAAGGCAGGGACTGTTTCATTTCGGGCTTTGTATCCCCAGTGCCTCACGTAGTGACTGTTGTATAGCAGGTATAAGTGCTTGTTGAATAGAATTGAAGAATTGAAGTGCTTGTTGAATTGAATAGAAGAATAAGGTCAGAAATCCTATTTCTAGTGGAATCTGCAACAAAATTGTCACAATAGCTTCTTTTTCTTGGCAATCCTCCCATAATCTCTAAGGTCACTCTCCAGCTTTAAATCTATCATTCTCTGATCCATCTTGTTCTGTCTTTCTAGAAAGACTGCAGACTTTTTCATGTGCACACACAGTAGCCAAGACCTTAAGAACACTTGATACTCGCATGAATAGGGAACCGGGGCAGACTTCTTAGTCAAACGAGAACGGAAGGCATTCTGTAGAATCTTTTACTTGGATCAAATACAATACCTACCAAAAATGGAGCACCTGTACAGTAAGCTCACACTGATGCACAAGAGTAATGACCCTGGAATGCTGAATCTAGGGCAGAAAGGTCAGTGAAGATAGCTTGTAATACATCTTGTCAAGATACTATTAGGAGACACCCTGTTTTCTAGAGCTAAGGCCCAGCAAGCAGGCTGTGTCCTGAGCTTGGCATAACAACAATCCTTTGTGCTCACCCTTTGAAACTGATGGCCCTTGAGCTTGGGCAAGTACCAACAGACCCAGACATGAAGCCCTACTATGAACAGACTTTTTGTCACTAGACAACCTGGCCTCACTGTTGCTACACTACGTTGTTTGACCCTTTGTTTAGCCACAAGTATATAAATCAAGGTTTAGTCACACTAACATGGGTCACCCCATTAGGGGCAGGGCCCTGGTACATGTGTCTCATCTACCTCCTTGCTTACAAGCCATTTCCCTCACTTTGAAATTAAACTTCTGTTTGATTCCTGACTCTCCTGTGTGTAGCCTACTCTGTTTGGCTCTGACCATCCATGGGTTAGAGGCTGGTTTGGTCTAGTTGATAATATATTATGCCACCAGGAATAATGCTATGGGATTTACTCTAATTACCCTATATCCCAGAGGCAGCTAAGTAGAGCAGTGGATAGAATGCTGGGTCTAGAATCTGAAATACCTGAGTTCAAATCCATCCTCAGATACTTATTGGCTGTGTGAACCTGGGCAAATCTCTGAACCACTCTCTGCCTCAGTTTCCTCTTCTGTAGAAGGGAGACAATCGTAATACTTACCTCTCATGCTGGTTTTTGAGGATAAAATGAGATTATATATGTTAAGCTCTTTATAAACCTTAATATCCTTTATAAAGCCTTAACGCTACATAAATGCTAGCTATTATTGTTATTATTATGGCAGCTAGGTAGCATAATGGCTAGAGTGCCAGGCCTGCAGTCGGTAAGACTTGAGTTCAAATCTGACCTCAGACACTTACTAGCTTTGTGATCCTGGGCAAGTCACTTAACCCTGTTTGCTTCAATTTCTTTATCTATAAAATGAACTGGAGAAGGAATGACAAACCATTCCAGCACATTTGCCAAGAGAACCCTAAAAGGGGTCATGAAGAATCAGACACAACTGAAAAATGGCTAGGAACAATTACTATTATTATACCTATTTTTCCTTCTGATGCTCGGATGGGAACTTTGACTGCTCGTTGACTTGTGCTTTGAAATGTCAGAAGATTAGGGAAACCAATGTGTCATGAAATGGAGAGAAAGGTTGGGAGAGGATAACCCCTTAGGTAAGGCACCAGAATAACAAGAAAAGGTTCAAACAGCATTATGAGGCTCTTGTTCAATGTCTTGAACTCCCATTAAGAGACAGAAGGCCACAATATACTCTGTGTGTCTGGAAAACCCAAATGTAGCTATCAGATGGAAAGCCACAGCGTATCAGGGAATTGGGATACTAGGAGTTCTGCCAGTCTATAAAAGCAGCACCAGAACGAGGTTGGGGGGTCTACTAAAAATAAAGCATCTCAATCATTTCTTGTCTACAAGGGAACTAGTGGGAATACTGAATAAATAGGAATGTTCAATGAACAGGGAATGGGAATGCAGAAGAGCCAAAGGATTAAATCTTGTGAAGGTTCACTCCACAGTTGGCAGCCAGACAACTGTCTCTGGAGGAGATTCAACATGGAGATTGGCCTCTGTCTAGATTCTGTTGCATCTGAGACTGAACTTATGTTTAGTGTATTATTGGGAAAGATAGACTGTCACATGGCCTCTCTTGACTTGTATGTTATAACTTTTTTAGAAGAGAGAAATCAGTCCTAGAGGCTGTGACATTTCTGCCTGCTACATTCCTGCTGGGGATCTTGGGAACAAAGGAGACACATGGGGCAGCTGCTCCATTAGGGGAAGGTGGACAATTTCATTTTGAAGCAATGAATGCAAGGGACTCTACAATGGACATCCCTGGTGAGTCTTAGTGTTCATTGGCCCAAAACTTGCATCACCGGCCAATGTCTGAAAACAGCTTGCTTTGAGTAAATGACTTCACATCTCTGGGTCTTAGAATCCTTATCCGTGAAATCAGGGAGCTAGACTAGATATCCTCTAAGGTCTCTCCTGGATCTAAATTTGTGGCCCTAGGATCCTATAATAAAGAGACAAAGCATCCAAAGAGGGCAGTAAATTACAAGCAGAAGTGCTTGGGTTATCCAGCCAGTGACTAGATACTTAGTGACTAGGCCAACATATGATGCCCTATGATGCAGTGAATGAATGAAAAGACATTTACAATGTTCAAAGCACTATGAGATACATTTACAATTTTTTTTTATTTAGAGAAGCTGACAAAGCCGACAAAGAGTTCATATTCTAATAGGAAGAGACAGCACAGATAGGAGGTTTCAGTTGCAAGTCAGATGGAAAGACCACATTGTCCTTGAGTTATAGTAGCAAAGTTACAGTACCCCTGGGTGCCTATTCTTTAATGGAATTTCTGTGGATAAAAATCATATCCATTTGTATCCATTTGGTGGTGAGAAGTTTGTTTTCTTTCCGTCTTCAGTAGCTGTGGCTGCTGAAAAAGTGGGGACTATAGCATCCACAAAGGTAGTTGCTGGGTAGGGGCTCCAAAGGAGTTGCTCCCCTAGATAATCACATTGGGGACTGGGCAGAAAGCATGGCTAATGGTCTTGAGGGCTAGTGGTGCTGCTATTCTATGGACTCTTGAGCACAAGGTCCTAGGCTGCTTTTCTCAGGGTCTGAGGGGAGCTTGTGATATCTTTCCAGAGCCTGAGAGATCAAGAAAGTGTGACCAGATTGCTTTTGTTGGCCTTTGGGCTGACCCTCAGCTAGCCATTCCTTAGGAGTTCCTAGTGTTTCATCAGCAAGGATCGAGTGGACAGGCCTGCATTTCTATTGGCAGGTAGCCTTCAATTGTCTCCAAACAATGGCCATTATCTTAATGATACTATTAAGTTGATTAAGAAATTCCCAACATCAGTCAGGAACTTCCAAGATCTATCATCCCCCCCTTAAATATACTCATTTCTTTGTGAACTCATCTACTCTCAGACTTAACCTGGCACGCTTACATGGCAGCTCCTGAATTTACATCTCCAGCCAGTCCCTCTTTCCTCTCCCTCCAGCTACCCAAATTCTTCCCATCCTTAAACTTCTCCATTCAGTGGAAACTGCTCTCTCCAAAGCTACCAATTATCTCTTAATTGGCAAAATTGAATGGTCTTTTTTTCAGTCCTGACCCTTCTTAATATTCTTGATCCTCTTGACCATGGATCACTTCCTCCTCCTGAATACTCTATTCTTCTTGAGTTTTCCTGTTACTGCTCCTTCTTGGCTCTTCTACCAGTTTCCTTTGTTGCATCATCTTTATTACTCCTCTACCTGTGGGTGTCCCCCAAGCTCTTGCCCTTGGTGCTCTTCTCTTTTCTTGCTATTTTATCTCTGTTGGTGAGCTCAGCTTCCATGGCATTTAATTATCATCCCTATGAAAATGGTTCCCAGATCTATATATCCAGCCCTAGTCTCCTGAGCTCAATTTCCTCATTTCCACCTGCCTTTTGGGCATTTCATCCTTGATTTCCTATAGGTATCTCAAACTCAACATGTCCTAAACAGAACTCATTAACTACCACCCTCCTTCCCAACTTCCGTATTACTGTTTGGTACCCCCATCGACTCAGTCTCACAGATTTGCAATCTTGGTGTCCTCCTTGACTCCGCATTCTCAATCACCCACATTTCCAATCACTATTGTTTTTACCTTCATGATATCACTTAAATACTTTCTTTTCTCTCCAAACAGCTCCCATCCTAGAGTTTAAGCCCTGATCACTTCTTACCTGTGCTATTTCAGTGGTCTTCTAATTGATTTCCCTCACTTATCTCTCCCTACTCCTACCCGTCTTCCATACAGTAGCCAGAATGACCATCCTAAAGCTTGACAGACCTTGGTATTCACCTCCCTACTCAATAAATGCCAATGGCTCCTTATTACCTCTGGATTCCAACATAAAATCTTCTCTGGCTTTTAAAGCTTTGCACAACCTGGCCCCCTTTCACCTTTCCATTCTTCTTACTCTTGATTCCCCTCCATGCACTCTCTAGTCCAGTGACACTAGTCTGTCTACTTGTTGTTCATCACATATGATATGTCATCTCCAGTTTCTGTGGCTTTGCATACATCCCCCTAACTTGGTATACTTACCCTCCTCACCTCCAGCTCTTGACATTCCTGACGTTTTTTTAAGACTCAACACAAAGAACACATTCTGCAGGTTACTTTTCTAGGTCCCTATAGCCCTTTGAGCCTTTCTCCCTAAGGCTACCTTCATCTTAACTCTGTATTTTGTATACATCTATTTATTTAAATGTTGTTTTCCCTTATTAGTATCTAAGGAACTGTTTTTGCTTTTGTTTATATCCTCAGTACTAAGCTCAATAAGTGCTTAATAAAGGCTTATTGAATGATTGATTCTAGGCCAGTTCAAATTTTACCTCTTCTAGAAAATCCCCAGCAACTCTAGCCTGCGCTGACCTCTTCTTCTGGACTCTGATTTCACTAAGATTTTAGTTACTCCAGGTGTCTTAGCCTTGCTTCTGCTATTAACTTCTAAACTCTGCTAGGGCAGGATCAGAAATGAATGAAAACATTTATTAAGCATTTATTATGCTCCAAGCAATGTGCTAAGCTCTGGGGATGCAAGGAAAAAATAATTTCTTCTCTCACAGATCTTACACTCTAATTGGAGGAGATGACACATATAGAGGGCTTCTCTGTAGGGGAAATGGCAAGGCCCAGGAGTCCTTAGGATAGATGGGGCATCTTCCCTGCAGACCAGGGATCGTGGAGGGTATTGACTCACCACCATTGGGAAGGAGGAAGTAGTCTTAAGGGTAAGAGTGTTGTAGGATTGGAGGATGGAGCTATTGTCAAATAGAAAGATATCATTGGTAGGAAGTTTGGGGTATGGGGTCCGAATGGCCTTGGCCTGGGAAGGGTGGTTCTCTTAATTCCAGCTCAGGCTGGGACCCTTCAAGCCTCAAGATCTGGGTAGATTGGGATGGGGGAGGGGAAATAGGAGGGCAAGAGTTGTCTCACTTGGCTTCTAAGGTCTTTTCTGGCTCTAAATCCTATGTCTTAGAAATTGGAGAAGGTGAGTTTAGTTCCTAATTTGCCCTCTATCCCAGAGCCCATCACTACTTTCTCTTCTCCTCATCTCCCTGTTCCTTGCCTCATTTTTTATACTTACCTGTAGCCTTCTTAGGAGTAACCCAGTGATGAGTGTATAACAGAACCCAATACATACCTACTTAGAGATACTAATATCTCTAATGTAGTATGAGGTGTAGAAGAAAGGGATGTCCTCTGACAGGCTGTCTAACTATGGAGAAGCCACTTCACTGAACTGCAGTCTTATCATGTATTGAATAGGGATGATAATATCTATAGTACCTTCTTCATGTGGTTGTTGTGGGCTTAAATAATAGCTAGCATTTAGGCAGTGTTTTCAGGTTTGCAAAGCACTTTATACATGTTAACTTGTTTGATCCTCACAAAAACGCTGGGAGGTCAATGGTCTTATCCCATTTTACAGATAAGAAAATTAAGGCTGAAAGAGATGAAGTGACTTGCCCAGGCTTTTCACTTCTAGTAAATACTTGAGGCGGGATTCAAACTCAGGTTTTCCTGACTCTCAAGTTCTGTGCTCTATCCACTGAGCCACATAGTTGCCCAGTGAATGAAATAATATGTGTAATGCACTATACACATGCTAGTTATTATTATCCATTCTTTGTTGACTAATGAGTGTTCATCCTGTTCTTGAGTATTTTGAATTGAGGAATGGGAACATCAGCATAGGGGAAACTTTGCTCATACATTGTTATCTACGTGAACATTTACTCCTTCTCCTGCATAATGCTCCATGAGCATAGTCATTTGTGCTTCCTCTCCTTAGAAGTTTCTCTATCTATACAGTAGTAGACTGGGGCTAGACAACAGTTTATACATATATAAAAAAAACAATCTAGTGGTCTTAGTAGACCACTAGCTCAATGTTAGTCAACAGTGTGAGAGAGATGCCAAGAAGGTTTACAGGATCCTGGTCAGCAGGAACAGAGCCACAACTTTCAGGGATAAAGAGGTGATAGCCCTAGTATACTCTACTCCAGTCATCTCACATCAGGAGTATTGTGTTCAATTCTAGGCACTGATATTTGGAAAGGATATTTGTAGGCTGGAGAGCCTCCAGAGAAGGGAAACTAGCATGGTGAAGGACCTCATAAGGGTCAATTAACACTTGGGTAGCTAGATGGCACAGTGGGTAAGATCATTGGACTTGGATTCAGGAAGACCTGAGTTCAAATTCTGCCTCATACTCTTACCAGTTGTGTTAACCTGGCCAGTTCAATTAACCTGTCAGCCTTAGTTTTCTTGTTGGTAAAGTGGAGATGATAATAGTACCTGCCTCACGGGGTTGTTATGAGGATCCAAAGAGATGACATACAAACAGTGTTTTGCAAACCTTAAAGCACTATCTAAATGCTATCATTATTATTAATTGAGGGAGCTGGGGATGTTTAGCATAGGGAAGACACAATAGCTATCTTCAGGAATTTGAAGGATTGTCATATGAAAGGGAGATGAGTAGTTCTGTTTGGTCCCAGAGAGCAAGATTAGAAGTAGCAGGCAAAGTTGCAATATGTATTGTGAGGGAAAACTTCCAGAGCTGTTATTGGCCCTCTCTAAAAGTAGGATGAGATGCCTTGGGAAATGGTGAACTCCTTGTCATTGAAGCTCTTCAAGCAAAGGCTGAATGACTGACTAGCTAATTGAATGACTAATTGGTTGATATATTATAAAAGGGATTCTTGTTTATGTGTGGGTTGCACTAAAATGACTTTTGAGATACCTTCCCACTCCAAGGTTATGAGACTTTGTGACTGCCATTTTTTTCTGTAGTCTTAACATAAACTGATGCCATGCCAGCCCTCACTTCTACACAGCAGATGTAGCAGCCATGTGCTGATAGGAGTTGAGCCAGCCCTTCTCATCCCACCACCCCCTCCCCCCAGCCACAGCCACCCACACATAAGGCAGATGGGAAGCCTGAGAGAAAATGCACAGGAAGGACTAGAAGGAACTTCTGGGTTGGCAGACCACGTGGGAGGTGAGGGACTAGAGATGTTACACAGGAGAGGATCAGGTGCCAATACAGACAGCCAGAACCATGCAGCAAGTTCAGGAGTGAGGTTAGGTGTGGATGGGAGCATGGGAGCTCACCTGATGACTGGTACCATGTTGAGAGTTGTGCACTCTAGTAGGGGAGCCTCACTGACCTATCAGATGCTTAGGGACTGGCTCAATCTCAGAATGTATTCAGATTAGCAATTTCACTAATTGGTGTTGCATCTGAGACTATGCTATGAGACCATGAACCAAATCTCTGAGAAGCAAAATGGAGCTCACTGGGAGGGCTTTTCCCAATTGCTTTATTAAGGGCTCAGATATGAGTCCTTTTGGGGTCCCTTACTGTCTTAAACCATTTTAATAACTTTATTAGCCTTAGTGCTTGCAGAGGATCTGAGAGCCCTTAGGAAAAACATGAACTAGATTCTTGTGCTCCCAGGGGAAACCATGAGTATGGGGCACAAGCTAAAAAATTTTCAGTAGAAGGAAGCCCCCAAGACTAAACCCAGTCTGCTTCAAGATCTTACACAAAACTTACAGAAGGTTTTCTAATCATCAGGTGCTATAGCATGGAAGTCTTTGTTCACACTTGCGCCTTTCCTCTGAGGCACATAGCTGAGATTAATAAATGTGTCCAGTCCCCACCCTCTTACAAAAGGAAGCTGAGTCAGGGCACGGGAGATGAGAAAGAACATAGTACCAAGGTGGTTTATTTGCAAAGCTGTATACAAAAATACACAGTATCTGCCCAAGTGGGAGGGAACCCCTGATACCACACTCATCCTGCCCTTTTCCCCAGTTCCTGCCTGGGACTCCTACTGTTCTCAAAGAATGGACTTCCCTTCTAGAATCCCCAAGGCTTTTTCTCAGCCAGAGGACCACTGACCTAAAAGAGAAAACCCCTGGCCCTTCTAAATCAGGAAAAGAGACTAAAACAACTCCTTTGGCTTCAGGTTTTCCACTCTGGGCCCAACAAGCTGAATTCTCTTCCAGTCTCCTGTTAATGCTCTCTTCCTTCTTCCCTATGCTATCCCTATTAGCCTAATCCCAGATTAAAATGGGATTGCTTCTTACTAAGAGTCTCCTTAGTCTTAGCCCCAGATTCCGGAGAGCCTTGGGAACCATGTTAAAACACCAGCTCATCCACTGAAGGCAAGACAACATCTCTCTCCTGATCTCTCTTAACATGACCTCTTAGCAACCACAGATGATAAGAGAGACACTGCCAAGGAGGGGGCCAGAAATATGCTCATCTTCCAGTTCTATGGAGTGGCAGCAGATGTAGTAAGGGAAGGACCAGACTTAAGGTCTAAAGATCTAGATTCATCTTGCAGCTCTGCTCCCTCTATGCTGTGTGACCTTGGGCATGTCACAACCTCTCTAAACCTCATTTTCTTCATCTGTAAAAGGAGAAAATATTTGGCCCACTGATTTCATGGAGTTGTTGTAAGGAGACAGCGAGGCAATGAGTGTGAAAGCACTCCCTAGATGCATAGTATAATGCAATAATAATAATGTAAACTCTTAAGGCTACTAAAGATGGGATGATGACACTGGCAAGATTCTGTCCTGCTCTCCCCATCCTCCACCTCTTTGCATGGCCAAAGCACTGCTGAGGACAAAGATAAGGAGCATCCTAAACCATTCTGGACCATCGAACATTAACATTTTACCAGTTGGGCCTTTTGGGGACAGGAAAAAAGAACCAGAGACATGGAGTAAATATTCCATTTGTAATGAAGATCAAAAGATGAAGGTAAAAACACACACATACGTGGGGCATGGCGCCCACACAAACAGTGGGTCATCCCACCTGTTATAGGATGGAAACAATACACCTGCCAAGCATGCCTCCCTCTGGCCAGCTTAAAGGTTTGAGGATCTTAGGTTACACTTCCATACTCCTCTCCACCCAGGTACTTTCCACTTCACCACTAACTTCTATTCCCCCAGTTTCCAACGTCCTTTTTGCCCATACCCACCCACCCTGAAGACTTGTTTGGTCCAATGCTTGATGCCCAGCAAAGAAATGGGAAAAAAAAAGTGTGGAGGATGCGATTCTGAGCTTCTCTGGGTCTAATAGCTGTGAGGGCCCCACAGGTCCCTCTCTGACCTTCCTTTTTCCAAGTCTCTTTCTCTCCCCTTTCCCACCCCATCATTGTTCCCCAGAAACAAATAGGATGGCTTCACTGGTCAACTCTTTACATGTACGAACAAAGAAAGCAGAGGATACTTCCCTAGGCCACTACCCTCCCCCTCCCCCCCCAAAAACCCCAGTTCTGGGAAAGCCGCCACCGCTGCTGCTGGAGCTGCTGGTCCAAATTCCTTCTTGCCTCAGGGTCTTTACCTGGAGGCCTCTTCCTTCAGCTCCTTGTTTTTCCGAACTTCTTCAGCGTGTTTATCCTGGAAAGGAAATATGGGAATAGAGTGGGTTAAGTGGCTCCTTCTTTAAAGGCTGAAGAGCAAGAGAATGGGAGACCAGGGACAAGTTCTACAGTAAGAGTGTCTGAACTCGTTTATTTGAGTTATTATCCAAGCAGGGGCCTTGTGAGTCATGGAGCAGGCATGCCACCTCTGCCCTGTCTTCTGGCCATGTCTTGATTTGTGTACATACCAGTCTCCTCATCTGTAAAAATGGACATAATAATGGCACACACCTTACGGGCTTGTTATAAAGATCAAATAAGATTTTATATATTCTTGTTTTTATTCAGTTGTTTCAGTCATGTCCGACTCTTCATGACCCCATTTGAGGTTTTCTTGGCAAAGGTACTGGAGTGGTTTGCCATTTCCTTCTCTAGCTTATTTTACAGATAAGGAAACTGAAGCAAACAGGGTTAAGTGACTTGCCCAGGGTCACACAACGAGTAAGTGTCTGAAGTCAGGAAGATGAGGCTTCCTAACTACAGGCCTGGCACTCTATCCACTATGCTACCTAGCTTCCCTGAAGAGATTTTATATATACATATATAATTTTGCAAACCTTAAAGCGCTATATAAATTCTGATAGTCATCATCAGCACCATCATTATTATCTGGGTGTAAAATCACTGTCCATTTGTTTTCCCATAATCAAATTTTCCCTATTACCCACCTACTTATCTACTCTCTCCTTCTCATCTAGCATCAACCTTATAGGATCACCAATACAGAGCTAGAAGGGACCTTTGAGTCCATCTCATAAATGACAAAACCAGGGCCCAGGGAAGTTTAGTGACTTGGTATTAAGGTAGTAAACATCAGATTTGGAATTTGAACCTGGGTCATAGGATCATGGACTTTGAACTGGAAGGGACCTCAGAAAGCCATCTGGTCCAAAACCCTCATTTTATAGATGAGGAAAGTAAGGTAACCTCTGGTAAGCTCCAAGGCATTAAGAGATAAGTCTATGGTCACACAGGCAGGATTTGAACCTAGCACCTCCGATTCAGGAGTCAATACCCTTTTCATTACATTATACTGCCTCCCATCTGCTTTTGATCACTCTTCTACCTACCATGACTGCTCTGCCATCTCTCACCCTCTTATTCATTTGTTCTTTGAAACATTTCTACCTCTATGTATGTGCACATCTAATGTGCATGTAATAGTTAGGCATGTGAATGTGTAACTATATTGTTGGGAGAGCCTTTGGGTATAATGAGGGTGAATTTGTGGGAATGAGTGTGGAATAAGAGCATACTTCATGTGCCTTCCCTCTGTTGATTATTTCTTACTCATCCTGTGTATACCTTGTTTGTCCGTAGTTGTTCACATGTTTGTTTTCTCCCTTTAGATCAGGGACTATGTTTTACCTTTCTTTGTAGCCTCAGTGCTTAGCACAGTGACACATAGCAGGCACTTAATAAATGTTTTCTGACTGATTTACCCCATGTCTATATATTCAGGATATATGTTCTACACTAGCATCTTCCTCCAATATCTCATCATAACATGGCTATGCCACTGAAGGTAATTTCTGACAAGCCCTATCAGGCTGGAGAAACTTCCACTATGCACTCAGTGACAGGTGGGCCTCTGTTGTCCTAGAACAGGATTCCATAAGTTTAGAAAGGCTCATCACTATAAGGTTGGCTACTAGTGTGTGTGTGTGTGTGTGTGTGTGTGTGTGTGTGTGTGAATTTTTTTTTTTTGACTACTGCAACTCATGAAATTGTGTGATCAGGTATGGAAGTATTATAATCTGTGTCAGTGTAAGAATGACACACTGATGATATCAGAGATCTTTTCAAGTATGGAAGAATAGGGGATGTGTTCATAGGTTTATGTGTTTTTCCATATAAACTTATTTGTGTTAATGCACAATGCCTATAATTCGTAATTAAGAATTGTGGACTGGAGGAAAAACTGCCATCCTCAAGGGTGGGTGTGATGAACTTTGAGTGAGCAGTGGGTAATAGGACTAATTCTATTAACAGAAGGATGCTACTAAGTCCCTCACTGAATTATTAATGAGATGTCAGTATCTGTAATAGTTGAGTGCCTCCTGGCTATTCCCAAACCAAGCATGTAGGCCAGGGATTGGCAACCAAGTAGTAAGACAACAATCTGACCCCTTTTCCCCCTAAGGTTGTTAACTGCATGCCAACCTCTGCCTTGTGAGTGGGAGTCCAGATTGATCTGTTTCATCTTTCAAAAATGGGGGTACCAAAGTAGCACCATGGTTTAGGGGATCAATTAATACTGACTTAAGTGGCCTCTTTGGCACATATACTACAGGTGTGTAGTATACTCCTGACTTAGGCCAGTGTTGTAGCTAGCTAGCTAGTTTTGGGGTGCCCTTGCTTGGCCTTGTAAGGGCAAAGTTGAACTGGGGTGAGGACTAATGTTGGAATCGATTTCCTTCCTCTCTCTAGAAAGACTGTGAAGTATGTTGGGGGGGGCGGTGTTACATATTCTGCCAATCAGTCACTATATTAGACACTTTGCTTAACTTTTAAGGAGAGTACTAGGGGAAGACAATTGTGAAATGATTGTGATGTATAAAACAAAATGGATCCACAAAACATATATATATATATGAAAGAAATTGAACTAGGGCAAGCCTGTCAGGTAGCCATTCCTTGGCATTTCCCTCAGACTCACATTACCATAGAGATATGTGAATTCTTTTAGTGAGGGAGTGGTTCTAGTGATTAGAGCATATGAGAACTTACACATAGCCTAAAACGACTTTTAAAAAAATCTTATTTTTATTAATGGTTTTTATTTTTATAACACCTTCATTTTAAAATATATCCTTCCCACTTCCCTACCCAATAAGCCATCCCTATGCAACAACCTATTGTTGTAGGTGGTGCTGAAATCTCACCAGGTAAATGTTGTGAACGATGGCAAAACATCTTATGAGATAGTTTCCCCTTCTTCCTTCACTCCATGCCACCCCTCCCCTCTTTTAGGCCATGAAAAGATGGATAAAATGTTGTGCAAGATTTGGGATGTGACTGACTGTATGAGATCTCAGAACCATGCAAAACTTTGGGTGAGAGCTAAGGCGGCAGTGATGACTATTCGAATGGAGTCAATCTTTTCAACAAGCATTTATTAGATGCTTCCTAAGTTTTAGTCAGTGTCCTAAGGACTGGAGATCCAAAGAAAAGCAACAACATGATTGTGATTGATTGGGATCCCCCTGGGAAATCCAGCGTCGTCATCCACCATGAGTAGAGTGGCCAATGGTAACTAGAGGGGCACACAAAAGCCTGAGTGGAAGGTAAACACCTGAGAAGTATTTTCTTTCTCCTTCCTATTTACCCTGCTCCCTATTGTTCTAGACAGAGATTCATCCTTAGCATCTTCTACTACCTTTTCGCTGATCTCATTTAGCTAAAAGAACTTCATTCTCCATTGTCTTGCTGAGTATGATCTTAAATGCCTTTAGAATTCTCTGTGTGGAGAGTGGGGTATAGCTCTGTGGAGATTTTATATTTAACAGAATATATAAGGTAGAACCCCACATTCTGGCTTGGTGGGGTGTTTGTGAGCCACTTATTATGTATATTTTAAAATTGCTCTTCCAACAAGCAGAGCCCTAAAGCCTAAATTCATGTGGTCACTTTTATCATCTCTAGAAGTTGTATGTAGTTGTAACTGTGAGTATGGCCCACCTGGATAGTAAGATGCTGAGGGTCCCTGTGGCTTAACCCTCTTCCCACTCAGCTCTAGGAAGCAAGGGCAAGGCATGAAGGGAGGGAGGAGCTAAGAGGGACTAGAGGACAGAGTCCCACTTCCAAAATGACGCAGAAGGCATAGACAGCAATAGCCTGCGAAGATTTCAACCCCACCGTCTTTCTTCTCCTGCAGGGGTTTTGGGAAGGAAAGATGCCTTGCCAATGTTCACATTTGCACTGTGAGATTTTGGCACAGACCCCATAAGTGTTGTGTTACACTTATAATAAGGAAAAAGAAAAAAAGCATTTCAGCAAAACCAATCAAAATGTTAACTGTGTCTAACACTATATACCATATGAAATCACTTTTTCAGTAGACCAAGTGTCACTTTGACCTTAGCATAGACACTCTGAATTAGCTGACCTTTCTCAAGGCCTAACCTAAATGAAAACCCAGATCTCTTTCTAGAGAGGTTTTAGAAATCCTGAAGCTCTGAAACAGTATAAGGACCCACTGGTGTGAGTCTACAGAGCTCAGTGTAAGTTAGTAGAGATGATAGTCATTCAATATATATACATTCATTCATTCACCATCTTTATATTGGGGAATGGGAGGTATGGAATCAGCAAGGCTGACCTACTTTTCTACTTCCTTTGAGAAGACCTATCTCTTTCTTCCCCATTGATCTCTTTCACTAGGTGGCATGTTTCAGGTCATACAGCTGAAATCCTGGAACAATATTCAAGTCTTCTAAATAATCCTTGGTTGGAACTCTCACTACCTTCATAAGATAAGGTTTGGAGCCTGCACTAACATCCCACCATGTCAGTTTCCTCAGGGGCCTAAGTAACATTGGCATTTTGCTTCCTTCAGAGAGGAAAAAAAACCTCTGGCTATTGTAGCCAAGGGTAGCTATGTAACTTTGGGATCAAGTAGGGAGGAACGAGGGCCACACTGCTCACCATGGGATGAGGCCACCGATCGGGTCCTGGGAGTCACCGCGCAGCGGGCGGCTCCTAGAAATAAAACACATAGCTGGAGCTGTCTCCTGGGAGTTGCAGGAGGCTTGAGGCCAGCTACCCTAGCCTTGAAACCAGGGAAATGAGACCATTATGTTCTTACGCAGAATAGGCTGCTATATAGGGTTTTCAAATGGGAAGGGACCTTCGGGATCATCTATTTCAACCCTGCCATTTTCACACGAGGTAACTGAGGCTCCAGCAGATAAAAGGCTTTTGCTAGGCAACACAGATATCAAGGCCTTCTTAACAGAATACTCTTTCTATTGGACCCCATTGATATGTGAGACCTACCTCCTAGCTCTTGGATTTCTCAGTTTTTGGTAACTCTTTCTTTTACTGACTGGAGGCACCAAATTGCAAGGACCTGTGCTTACCTCAGCTGACTTCAGTTCTGAGAGAAATATTTTTCCTGACCAATAGGCACCTAAGATCATCATTCCTTGGACTTAAGCCAAGAGCTCAACTCAGTTCAGTATCTTTCCACTGATTCCATGTGGTTATTTATGGTTAGAGATGGGACTGAAGACCTGATAAGTATCTATTGCATAACTATACCTTGAGAATATGACCTCTCCATCCCACTCTAGGAACCATGAAGATTCAAGTGGGAAAGGGGAAATATGTTCTGATCTATTTAGGAATATACTTTCTTTTTAAAATTTATTTTTTTAATTTATGAAATAAAACAAGCATTTCTATAATATAGTAGAATTTTTTAAAAAGATGATTGCACATGAAACTGCAAATCTATCATGTACAACTTGCTATTCCTTTTAAATATATAATAAAGTTATCATGTAAATTACTTTTTTCGCCTTTTTTCTTTCCTCCTCCACTCCTACCCTAGAGGTGATATGTGTGTGAATACATATAAACATACACACATACAATCATACACATATAGGTATGTATACATACACATGTGCACACACATGCATGCATATGCACACCCAGGCATGTATGCACACACATGCATACACATATGTACACATACATACACACATGCACACATATATGTATGTATGTATGTATGTATGTATGTATGTATGTATGTATACATACTTTCAATGGAATGCTTAGAGAATTCCACTTGCTTAGAAAATCCCAGTAACTAAAACAGGTTCTTCCCGCACTCAGTGGGTTGGCTACTCACCATGTATGGAAGCAGGCTGATGTGAAAGGCACTACGATTTGCCTTGAGACCCACGTACCTTCTCTTGCAGACGTTCCAACATTGCAGCAAGATGGGCTTCCCGGTTCTCCTTGTTGGATTCCATTTTCTGTGTCAGCTTCTCCTTTGCCATCTTAATGAAGTTGTTATTTTCCTCAATGGCTTTCTGGATCACCTCCCGCTCATGCTCTCGCTTCTCAGCTAAGTGTTTCAGGAGCTCAGCTTCTTGGTACTAGGGAAGCACGATGAAGGGAGGTGGCACATGAGAATCAATATGCTGATGCTATACCTGTTTGTCCTCACCCTAAACATGAACACTCTCGACCTTGAACCTTCTCTTTTGGCTGAAATTCAGAGCAACCAGGTTTACTTCTTAGGTCCCCCCACCACTCATGAACTTCACATGTCACCTCTTCTTCTACCTCATTCTCCAGCTTCCACATCCCATGAGCTCTTGGGTGCTTTTCTGTTTTTCCATTTCCATTTACCATTTCAACCTTCTCTAACATGTTGGACTTTCCCCCAAGTCCTTGTTTTTTCCTCCAAGGCCCTATTGAGAGGAAGTGTGGTAGGGTGGCTAGACCTCAGCTTTAGAGTCAAGAAGATCTAGGTTTAGGTCCTACCTTTGACATTACCAGGTGAGCCCAGTTAAGTCACTTATCCCCTCAGTGCCCCAAGCAGCTCTGAGACTACAAGTTACAGGTGAGTGGCTGCTCTGAACCAGTGTAGGGAGTTTCCACACTGATGAAATCATAGGTCCAGAACAACGATGACAAAAACAGCTGAGGCTGAGCCTTTATTTGGCACTCAGCCTATACTAAGACAGGAAGAATGGTGTGAACAGAATGCTGGACTTCTCAGAGAAATCTTGGTTTGACTCATGCTTCTGACACTAGCTGTTTGACCATGGGCAAGTCAAGGAACATCTGAGCCCTGATTTCCTTGTCTGTAAAATGCCAACAATAATGAAATCATGTATCTAAGGTATTTAAAAGCACTGTATCAATAACAATTTCATCTATCTACACACATATACACACACATGTAGAGATTATATATATATATATGCCTCATGTAGCGTGACCCAAAAATCTTAGTGCATTTTAAGCTTTAATAACTTAAAATGTTAAGCATTGTAAGCTATTTTTACCATTTTTAGCTCTAACAGATCAAATTTTAAACAATTTTAAGCATTTATAGTGTTAATAGCTTAACATACACTAGACTTTTGGGAGACTCTTTTTTTTACTTGTCTGCATCTCTTCTTTGATTACATCCTAAGCTCTGTCAGAGTGGGGACTATGGCTTATGTTTCTCTGTATCCCCCCCTTAGTCCTGTGTCTCTCACATAATAGGTACTCAGTAGTAAATATTCACAGAAGCAGCTAGGTGGCATTATAGAAGGTAGAGTACCAGGCCTGGAGTCAGGAAGGCTCATCTTTCTGAGTTCAAATATGGCTTCAGACAATCCCTAGCTGTGTGACCCTGGGCAAGTCCCTTTACCCTGTTTTGCCTCAGTTTCCTCATCTGTAAAATGAGCTAGAGAAGAAAATGGCAAATCCTCCAGCATCTTTGCCAAGAAAACTCCAAATGGGGTCACAAAAAGTTGGATGTGATTGAAAAATGACTGAAAAATATTCATAGATTGATTCTGGTTGAAACCCAGCTCTGTGTCATCACTTCAAATCCCTCTTCTGCTCCTCTTGCCACTCTTTTTGATTGACTCAGTTTCCTTTTCCTCTCTGCTCTAGGCTGTGTTTTACTTTTCTGTTTTCATCTACCATCCTGTGACCTAACTCTTGTCTCCTGCTCCCACCCCAGCTGTAAAAATGCCACTTTTCTCCTATCTTTCTATTCCTTGGAGGGAGGACACAAGAAGTGAAACTCACCTTCCGCCTCTCTTCCGCAGCTTCTAACTTCTTCTGGATCTCCTCCAAGGATGGGTCTCGCCGCCGGGGCAGTGAGGCATTGAATTCAGGGACCCCATCGAAGGAAGGTGGCTTCAGGATGACCTCGAAGGACTGGCCCGAGGTGCACTTATTCAGTTCTATAACTTCCATGTCAGAAATGACACACCAGTTCAGAGCCACAGTGTCTGCTGTAGGGAGCAGAGAAGGTGGTAGTCAGATGCTAAGACCCAACCACACATGAACATCCTGTTGTGTATGGTGTGTGTGCATTTGTATGTGTGTGCACATGTGCACATGTACACCCCTGTATGCCAGGAGAGTACCAGGGGACCAAGGTGGTGATTTTTAACCTCTGAGAGTTTCTTTCTGGTTTCCTGCTCTTAAGATTCATTAGCTGTTTATTGCAGTGATTTCTAAGAGTAATTTCTACAGCAATATAGTCATGTGGAAGACATGCTTCTCCTTTGCTTGTGTGTGGATTCCCCATAAAACACCTGGAAAATGCACATGTGATCAATCAATCCACCAACAATAAGCTTTCATTAAGTTCTTGCTATTGGGTATACAAAGGTGAAAACAAGACAGTCTCTGCCTTCAAAGAGCTCACTTTCTAATAGGAGAGATAACATGTGTATGTGTATATATGTACATTCACATATATTTATATATGTTTATCTTCAAATAACTTACTTTCCGATGGGAGAGACAACACAACACACAATACAATACATGTAAACATATATATATATATATATGTAGATAGATAGATAGATAATATATACACACATGTGCAAATGCAAAACACAGAAAGCAGGAACAAAGATATTTGGAGTTCTGGAGTGGGGGAAGTGAGGACAGACATAAAGGCCTACGACATTTCTCTTTAATTTTGGTCAGTCCTGAGAAGCCCAGGTACAAAGTTTCTAACCTAACCCCTCAGTCTGATGGATCTTATGGAGCTGGGAGAGATTGTGATCGATAAGATGTAAACTCCTTAAGGCCAGCGACATTTTGTTTTGTCTTTGTATTTGTCCCTAGCAGCTAGCACGTAACAAATGCTTAATAAATGCTTGTTGAATGCTTTAAACCAGGGAAAAATTTTAACCTGCTAAAGAGGAGCCACCTAGTCATCAAATGTGCAGGGGACCCAAGCACCCCAAATCATGACAAATAGCAGCATCAGTGTAAATCCCATCAACACCTTTTTTTAAGCCTCTTAAATATAAATTCTCTGTGACTCGGGCCATCAGAGAAACGGACAATCTCTTATGAACTTGTTACCATTCACCTCTCTTTGAGAGAGTTTAGAAGGCACGTTTGCTGGGGCTTCCTAAATATTCCTTAATACTATAGGCACACATTTATGTCTTCATCATGCTGTCTAGACTCTCATACTCAAGTAGAGCTAGAAGGGACCTCATCCAATGCCTTCAATTTGCAGATGAGGGAACTGAGACCCAGAGGAGTTAAGTAATTCGTCCAAGGCCACCGAGGGTATAAGTATCAGAAATAGGATTTGAACCTAGGTTCTCTGACCTGAGAGCCAGAGCTCTTTCCACTCTGTGTGTGGATAGGTATATGTGCGTGTGTGTATAAAGATGTGTATAAGTGTGTATGAAGTACATATGTGTTTATATGTGTGTCACTGGGATTTGATTGTAATCTGTGAAAGGAAGAAGGCTATGGTATAGAAATGTGCTATGAAATTGAGGTGAATTATAGGGTTACAAAAAACTCCAGGACCCTTGGCCATCTGCTTTCAGAATTAGGGTCTTGTTACTTACCGTCATATTTATAGGAAGATTTATTCAGGGGATCAGCCAGGAAGCAGGAACAGAAGAGGGACACTAGGGGGAGCTCTTTCATCTTCTCTTTATAAGCTGTAGAAACATTGGCCAGGAATTCACTGAAATGGTAAAAGACTGCATGGTCTTCAGTCTAAGCTCAAAGTCTCCATGTGGGATCAAGTTGAGAGTACATTGGCCCACACCCAGTAGTTCCCCTCCAACTGCCTTACAATCCCCTTACCCCCATTTTGATTCCCTGGTCAGGCTCTATTTCAGCTCTCATGGTGAGCTTAGGATCATCTCCACCATTCCCCAACACACATGCCTTTGCCTGCCTGTCAAATATCAGAAGGGACCTTAGCCATCAGGCATTGTGATGCAGGAGAGGGCTGACTTTGGGTTCAAATACTATCCTGGACACTTGCTACTTACGCCATCTTGGGTGGTTTCTCATTTGTAAAATGAAGAGGTTGGATTAGGTGACCTCTGGAGTATTTTCCGACTCTAAGTCTATGTTCCAGTGCCATCATTTCACAGACAAGGAAACTGAGGCTCAGAGAGAGAAGGTCCTACATAATGGGTAAGGGACCTTAGAAATCATCAGGATAGATGAATCCTCCTTCCCCTCTGGGCCTCCATTTCCTTATATATAGAATGATTAGTTTGGATCATAGATTTATTTAGAGATCTACTGGGTCATCTAGTCTAATTCCCTCATCTTACAGATGAGGAAACATGTTTGGAGAGGTTGTGACTTTTGGCAGTGCTGGTATTCAAACTAGGGCTGGAATTTGTATCAAGGCTCTCAAGCTCCAAGGCCGGCACTTTTTACTATTCCTCAATGAATAAGTGGCAGAGTCAGAACCCTTTATGCTATACTTTATTGTCTCATGCTTACTGCACCTGCAGGGGTCCATCAGACACATGAGCTCTTGGGCGTGAAAGAGAGAAGACAATTTTTGCTTTCTTTTCCACTCCCTTAACTCTCCTCCTAGCACCTCTTGCTTACTTCCTAGCAACTACTCTGAAACCCAAGCTTCATAGTTAGGAGCAGGGAGCATCTCTGGGAAAGGGCATAGATTCCAGGCCCTCACCACAAATCTACAGATCCCTACTCTGCTCTCTGTGCCTTTTTAGCCTGGATACTCCCCAGCCCTACTAAGTCTCTTAAGAAGTCCCACTTCCTCCTTTCTTTGCCTTCAGGTCCTTAGGAAAAGAACCTCATTTTGCACAGTACATGTATTTAATCTAGTTCCTAGGGGAAATGTACAGTTACTGTGGGATGTGTGAGGGGTGGGAGGGAAGTTCTCACTCCACTTTCATTCCTCTGTGGCTTGCAAGTCCCAAGGGTCCTCAGAGTCTTCCCTACTGGGAAAGAGTGGGGCCATAGAGCATATGCTTGTAAGGGGAATGATTCTAACCCTACCCATTTGCTGAACTCTACAAATGATAGTTCTGGCAAATGCCAGGAGGACACATGAAAGACAAAGATCCTTCCCTTTCTGAACCCTCAAAGCTCACTTTTAAAACTTTTCTTCTGACATTTATCAAAAAGCAGCATGGTACAGTGCATACAGCAGGCCTGTAGACTAGTTTCTTGTCCCATGTCTGACATATGCTGGCTATAGGATCTGGAGCAAATAACTTACCCTCTCAGTTCCTCAGGCAGCTCTCTTAGACTATGTATTAGAGGAGGGTTGCTGATCTGCATTGGTGGAGGGAGTTTCCATACCAGGAATTTCCACACACCAATAAAATCACAGGTCCAGTCTACCTGTTCCTTCCTCATGGCACACATCACATCTACCTGGCATCACAGTAGTTGCTTATGTATATATCTTTCACTCCCTGAGATAGATCTTATTCATTCTTAAATCCCTCTCAGTGTCTTGTACACAGTAGATGCTTAATGATTGTTTGTTGAATAAAGGATTTGAAGAGCTGTTCTGATCACTCATTGCCTTTAGAAAAACCTGTTTCAATTAAGTTCATTACACATGTATTAAGCACCAACGATGTGCCAGGTGATAGGGATACAAAGAAAAATGAAACAGTCTTGTCTCCCAAGAAGAATACATTCTATTAGGAGAGAAAAAAGTCCACAAATGAGCAAACATAAAATATATAGAGTAGATAGAAATTAATTTTCTAAAGCATTTGGGAGAACTGCTTTTTGTTTGATTATAAAAGCCAAAGTTGAATTTTGCTACCAGTTTATCCCTGTTTTCTTCCTGGGGTCCTGCATAACTGTCACTCATTCACCCCAAGCGGATAGAATCAGGGAGTAGGTAGGCCACATCCCCTCCAACCCTACCCTAACATTATTCAATACATCTTTACAAATCACTCCCAGCTCAGCATCTCTCTTGTTCTTCCCTTCATTTCCTATTTATCCTTACTGTATGAGCAACTTCTGGTACATACCTGCAAGAGTCATTTTATCCAGGGAGCTGGAGGCTGTTGTCTATCAATGAAGGGTCTGCCACAACCAGAAGCTGCTATAGCAACCTGAAGAGAGGAGGAGAGTTTTGCCTGTTGACAGGTTATCCATCCATAATAAAGCCAATAGCTTCATTCAACATTATTCACAAGAAACACTGGTATCTAATAGGGGAGGGTTTCCCCAATCCCTCAAACAATCCATCAATATGCATGTATTATGCATCCACGTGCCAACCACTGTATTAGGTACTAGTGATGCAAAAACAAAAGGGAAGCAGTCCCTGCCCTCAAAGAGCTTATGTTCTATTAGAGGACATAACATATATGTAAACAGTTACATATAAGATAATAAAGCAAAGACAAGGCAGCCTTTCAGGAGAAGGTATTAACAGGTAGGAGGACAAGGAAAGGATTCATGTTGGAACTGGTGTCTGAGATAGTCTTGAAAGAACCAGGCATTCCAGATGGTGGGGGTGAGGAGAGAGAGCATTCCAGGCAAAGGGAGCAGGCATGCGAAGGTACGTAGAAGGGACATGGAGTGTGTAAGGAACTGTAGAACTATAGAGTGTGTGAAAAGGAGTACTATGTAAGAAGACTGGAAAGCTAGGAAAGGGCCATATTGTAAAGAGCTCTAAGTGTCAAGCCGTGGAGCTTAGATCTTATTCCAAAGGTCATAGCAAGTCATGGGAGTTTAATGAAAAGGTGAGTGATGTGGTCAAACCTCTGGAGATTCTCACTTTTACATACACCAACCCAGAAACCCCAAGATTTACTTCCCTCACCTCCCTAATGAACTTTCATGTCCAGGCATGAATGGGGCTTGTAGATATGGCTACACTGTCTACTCCTGGGTTCTTCTTCCTGGTCTCAAACTCACAAGCAAACACTGAGTCCCTAAACCTTTATGAATTAAGTGGTATCAATTCTGCTCCTTGAGGGCAATGACTGACTGCTTTCTTTTGTCGTTGTATTCCCAGTACTTAGCATAGTGTCTGGTGCACTCTATAATAGGTGATTAATAAATGCCTGTTGTGTTGCTCTAGATTGCATTGGATTTGTAAACCCTGCATTCAGAACTCTGGTTTGCTCAGAAGCACATGTTGGGGACTGAATTAGAAGCCTGAATTGGCTCAAGGAGGTTAAATAAAGGTAGAACTAGTAGATCTCAAATGAAAGAAATTGGGGGATATCCTCAAACCTGGGATAAAGCTCAGGCTTAGCTCACACCAGGCTCCTTCTACTCTTTCCATTATGCATTCTTACTTCTGATGGGATGCTTAGGTGCCTGTGTTTTGACCCCAATTCCAAAATCACATTTATCCCTAGCCTCAAAACACCATCCCTGGCAGTTTCTTCCTAGCCCAAAGACACTATGCCTAGCAACTAATGATGTGTGGGCCCTGGCAATACACTTATCTCTCTTCCTGATACAGTAGCCAGCTGCACTGAAAGAATTTATTAGTTTGAACTAGCTTTGTACCAGCTCATAAAAATATTTAGTATGCACTTGACTATCTATTCCAACTCCCTACCTCATTATATGCATTCTGGACTCCTCACTATGTGTATCCTAGACTTTAGACATATGTATACTTCCTACATCTATCTTGTCAAACAAGACATTGATAGGTGGCAGTCTGGGCATTTCTCAGTCAGCTCTGACTACTAGTTGATTTAGTGATGTTGCAGGCCTAAAACCATACCTCCATGTAGCGCCCCCTCCCGCCCCCACCTTGGGCTTTTCTCAGTGAACTCTGGGTGAAATACCTGTGCAGTAGATACAAAAAGTACATGTTCCTTTAAGAATTTACCACTCCTTAGCCACTGCCTAATCTTGCCCTGAATCACCTAGTTAGCATATCTGGCACATGTTTTACTCTTGTTTATCCCATATAAACATTAAATGTACCCCTTTTAGATTGCAGGTTCCCTAAGAACTCTTGCTAGCTGAAAAGCATAACAACAAATCTTTGCCACCTTGACTTAAAGAATGCTTGAGTTTGTGAATTCATTACAGATGACCCCATCAAGTACTCTGGTCCTTGAGGGGTACCCCCTCCCAAGTCCATCATTTCCTTACTTAATGTCATTAGTTTTGATATCAGGAGTTTGAAACCTCCAGCTGGAGCTTAAGCCTAAAGGCCACTTGAACAAGTTCAATATAAAGATGTGTGTAACACCTGTAACAGTTATCCCTCTAGTAGTGTTTATATTTTAAAAGAAGACCCCTGAAGATCATAATATGTTCATCCAAAGGAATGAATCTCTAATTGTGGGAATGATGATTGAACTTTATCCTCAAACCCTCCCATTTATGAAAGTTAGGTTAGTTTTTCCTTAAAAGGTATTAAAACTATCCTTGAAATTTGGTTGGCTAATGACAAAGCTTCCTGGTTACTTGGGTACAAAACACCCAGGACATCCAGAACTTCTTCCTGAAAACAGCAAGAACAGAAAGCTGTCCTCAACCCAATCGATGTTTTGTCCTTGATGAAGATCCCTTTCCTGCTCTGAACACCCCTACCCTGCTCTGGCTAAGCGAATCTCCTTTTGTTGCATGTTAGATGGATTATGAGTGTCTCGTTTCATTCTGATTCCTCACCAAATTACCAAATGCCTAACTCGAGTCAGGCCCAGACTTTTACCATAGGAGAGAGACATTTAAGGAGCATACTTTCAAACCACAGAATTGTAGAATTTTAGAATTGGAAAGACCTTGAAAGCTCAGATTAGAGTCCAATGCCATTCATTTTACAAATGAGGAAACTGAAGGCCAGAAAGATTGAATGATTCATGTACTTTAGATAGTTGAAGGACTGTCATATGAAACTGGGATCAGATTTGTTCTTTTTGGCCCCAAAGTGAAGAATGATGAACAATGGATGGAAGGTGCAAAGGGCAAATTTAGGCTTGATATCAGGACAAAACTACTAAGAGTTAAAATTGTCTAGGGGTGAAATGGAGGTAGGAAGCTCACTCTCCTTGGAAGTCTTTAAGCAAAGACTAAATGAGCACTTGCTGGTTATATTGTAGTTTTTTCTTTTGTTTTATTTTTCTGGCATTAGTTGGACTAGCTAGCTTCTGAGCTCCCTTCAGACCCTAAGATTCCATGATTCTGGGATTCTGTGACTTGCCGAAGATGGCAGAGCCAATTGGTGGCAGAGATAAGACTAGAATCCAGGGGTCCTAGCTACCAGTCCAAGACCCTTTCTATACTGCCCTATGGCATTCAAGTAAGCAGCTATCTCCTTTGCTTATGTATGAGGCTAGTCCTGCCAGTAAATCCTGGAACTGGACATAGGGGTACATGACTTTGAAGAGCCCCTAAATGCACATGCTGATGTGTGATATCACTTTGGTCATGATGTTCTCTTCCCAGCATTTATACTATAACTGTGTTTTTATAGGTTAATGAATTAACCTAATTGTTGTTGCTATTTTGGTCCAAATATAGGCCACCTCTGAATACAGGCAGTTCTCTTTAAAAAGGAAGAAAAGACTTATCTTATGCATATGTGCTGAAAATAAAAACTGATTTAAAGCCCCACTGGGTTTTAGATAAGCCATATTAGTGAAGCCATATAGACTGATAGAAAAATTGAGAGAAGGTGAAGATTACAAAAATAATAGCCAATATACTGTTTTATGATTTGCAAAGTGATTTACAGACATTATCCTATTTGACCAGATTTGAAAAGAAATTACCTTCCATAAAATACCTAAAAACTCTGGTTCTCAACTTAAAGAACAGACCACAAGTAGGAAATAGGTAAGAGGCAAAAGGCAACTAGAAAAATAAGAAAGCTTCAATGCAGTTGCCCTCTCCTATAGGGAGCATTTCCCAATTCCCCTGGTTGCTAGTACCTTCCTCCCAGAAATTATTTTTTTATCTCATCTGTACAGATTTTATATTTAATTTTATATGTACATAACCCCCACCCAGTATAATGCAAATACCTCTAGAGCAGGGATCTTTATATCTCTGCTGCTTAGCATAGGACCTAACACATATTAAGCCCTTGTTCGGGCAGACATCTGGGGTTGCCTTTGAACCCAGGTCTCCAATTGCTATCGATGAAGCAGTCTGGTGCAGTGAAAAGAACATTGATTTGGTGTTTAAAAAAATGTTTGCTGAATGAACCAAATGAAGGAATATGTGCATTGAGTTCATTGTGTAGGAAGAGCTAGAGACCAGGCTAGACTGCTTGCTTGATGAAATAGGGCCAAAATTTTACTTAAATCAGGAGCAGGTAATGGAGGACTTCATTGGTGTTTAGAGAAGTTTAGGGAGGAGCTCAGCATCTGAGGAGCAGGGCAGGTAGAAGCAGAAGGAACTAGAAAGAGAGCACAGATATTGCAAAAATAGCTTATGAAGAGTAGCCCCAGGGAGGAGAGGAAACCGTATTAGACTTAGATGTCTTGATAGATTTCCATGGTCAAGGGATAATGTGACTGTGTGGTTTTCTAAGTCAATATGAAGTCTGAAGTGATCTTTATGTATGGTTTAGTGTCCTCAATTTCTATTTGAGTTTGACCCCACTGATCTAGACCTATTCTATTGAATCAACAAACATTTTTGTGAAACACCTATTATGAGCCAGACTCCCAAGCTTCTAACATGTAAGCTCCGTGAGGGCAGAATGTTTCATTTTTAATCTTTCATCCTTATCACAGTGCTTGGTACATAGTAGGCATTTAATAAATGCTTTTTGATTGGTTGATTGATAGAATGACTTTAGGGACCTGCAGATTGTGTTTGGTTCTGGGATTATGGGTCAGGGATAATTTGTGTGGGCCATTCTGGCTGCCCCAAAGAGCTGAGGAGTGTTTTGAATGGTGTAGTGGTTTGGTTTATGGAATACCATATATGGACCATAGAAAGGCAGCAAGATGGGGGTCATCAGGCAGCAGTAAGGAATTGGCAATAAGCAGAGATCAGGCCAGGCAATTGCCCAAGAACTAAGGCAGGTAGGTCAAAGGTTAAAGAGCTCAAAGGGCACAGGTTAGAGAGAGAAGGCATTAGGTGAGGAGTTCAGGACTCAGGGCTAGTCAACACATGGTACCAGCAATCGGGAGCTCTATAAGGGAACAAGATTTTAGCTTTGCCAAAGTCATCATATTGCTTTATGCTAAGGCCATACAAATTCAACTCCAGAGGGCAGAACTGTTACACAGAAGCCGATTTAAGCTTGATATAAGGAAGGGGAAAAAACTCCTAATGATTAGAATTCTCCAAGAGTGGAATGAGTTCCCTTGGCCATGATGAGTTGCCCACCACTGAAATCTTAAAGATGAAACTTTAGGGGAGAAATGAAGAGGGGCTCCCACTTAGGTACAATGCAACTATCTAGCTTTGGTGGTCCCTTCTATCTCTAAGAGTCTATGAACTAGTCCTGAGCCCCAGATATGTGGATTCAGCAAGAGAGAAGAGGAGAGAGCTGAATAATAAAAATGACTCACATTTCTATAGCTCTGGCTATGGCTAGAGAGACAGCTTTGAATCTAGGAAGAGGTCCTGCTTCTGACCAATACAAGCGGTGTGATCCTATGCAAGTTGCTTAACCTTTCAGTGCTCTGGGCCAATCTCTAAGCCTATAAATTGCAGAGGAAGTGCTGATATTCATTGCTAGAGGAAATTTGCTCACTTGGAGGCTCCCTGTGCCAGTGAAATTACAAGTCCAGCTCCTAGCTCTTAAGGTGTACAAGTCTGAAGTTGGGTTAGAATTCAAATAATTCCATATTTACGAAGCACTTAGTATGGGCCAGCAGGCACTGGGGCTGGGTGCTAAAGTTTGCAAAGCCAAAACTGAAATAGTCCTTGCCCTCAAGGAGCTTCTACTCTGAGGGAAAAAACAGTGCACAGATAGTAAGTAGCAGATAATGTGAGTGGGGGAAAGAGCACTAGTGGCTGAAAGATTGAGGGGAGAATCAGGGAGGGCTTCCCATCAGAGTGTCAAGTGAAATGTGAAGGGGGAAAATTGAAGCTAGAGTAGGAAATGATGCAAAGGCAACTAGATGGCACAGTGGATAGAACACCAGGCCTGGAGTCAGGAAGACCTGAGTTCAAATCCAGCCTCAGACACTTACTAGCTATGTGACCCTGTCAAGTCACTTAACCTTGTTTGCCTCAGTTTCCTTATCTGTAAAATGAGCTGGAGAAGAAAATGGGCAAGCCACTCCAGTATCTTTGCCAAGAAAACCCCAAGTAGAGTCAAGGACATGACAGAAAAGATTGAATAAAAAGGACAACAACAACAACAAACAATTTATGTATGGGGTAAAACAATTCTGATTGGCAGACCTCTCAATGAAGAAATGGGATTAGTGTCACCTCAGCTCTCCCCATCACAGCATCCTTGGAAAATGGGATTAATATTAAGGCAGCGGTGATGGGAGTAGTGCTCAGGTGATGGCTAGTCTGAATGAGATGGGATCAGTACTAAGGGGACCTCACCATCTTGGAGCACAGTCCTCAAGGTTGAACAAGGTTAAAACATGGGGTCACTCAGACTAACCAGCTGGCTTTGTACAGGGTCTGGGAACTCAGATGGAAAAAAAGCTTCTTTATCTTCACTAAGCTCTAACTATAATTTAGCATCTCCTTCAGCTAAACAACTAATTACTCTGACAAGGTATCCATAGTCTTCACTAGTCTGCCCAAGGGATCTGTGACACAAAATGGATAAGAAGCTCAACTATGGAACTAGAAGGAACATCAGATGTTATCTAATCTCCCCCCTCCCCATTTTATAGATGAGAAAACTGAGGCCTGGAGAGGTTAATTCCCCTCCTGGTCCTGTTTCTGGTTTCTGGACTTGAAAACCATGCTGTCTCATCTGAAACTCTATTCAGCACCTGGTGTCTCCTTGCCCAGAAGCATCTAACCACCCATCAACCTTCTCAACCTAGAACTTCTCTCTGTAAGGCTTGCACTCTTCTATTGATGAGTTCCTCCTGCAGCCTCCATTTTGTAGAGTGACTGAGGCTGCTTCTCATTCCACTCCCTGCCCTGTTCCTGGCTTCTAGACTCTGAAACCAACCCACTCATGTTGAAATACATATGTTCCCCTCCCCCTCTTTACAGCTCCCTTTTTTTTTTCTGTCATTAGAATGTAAGCTCCTTCAGGACAGGTCCTTTCTTTCTTTTTGCTTGTATTTGTATCTCCAGTGCACTGTGCCTGGCCCTGAGCAAGTGCTTAATAAATGTTTGTTACCTTCTTTCCCTCAATAACTTGCCGAAGGTCACACAAGTAATCAGGAAGGTCTGAGCATGGGCTGCTCCCCAGACAAAGGGACACAGAGTTTGGGAGAAGGGGAGGGTCTGGGGAGCTGAAGGTCCCTCCATAAGAGCCCAGTACCCCTAGGGAGAGAAATAGAAACCCCCAAATTGGCTGACTTTCCTGCCAGCCTTTCCTCTACCACTGTCTTGGGTAAAGAAAGGGAACTGGTTATTAGGGGTAGCAGTAGAAATCAAGGTCTTTGGTGCCTTCCTGTTTGAGAAAGGGATGGGAAGGGGAAGAGGTTTCTTTGCTGTGGTCATTGAGGTTGGTCTTAAGGGCTTCTGTGGTATTGGAAAAATGCGAGACCTTTCTACAATGTATTCGATGGGAAGGAAGTAAACAGATACTATAGATATTCACTGGGTGAGCTAATGATTTTTGAGAGAGGTTGTTATGGTCTACACACAGACAAAGTAATTTCCAATTTCATTAATACAGAATGTCCATCTAATACCATCAATACTTGTTTTAGAAGGATGTCCTTCCTAAGCGATTCCAATCTACAGCTCTCAGGCTAGGCTCCTGGAAAACAGATAAAGAAACTCTGACGTGGAACCTGACCTAACTACTTTCCAGTTTCCTGAGGTGCTCCCAGGTTGGCATGAAGGGTGGGGAAAGTGGTTAGGATTCCCTTTGGGCCTTGGAAGCTCTGTGGATACTTCAACAATACCAAATCTATGTGGCCTTGAACTTAACCTCTGTGGGAGAACAATTTTTTCCTCTTTAAAACAAGAGGACTGGACTAGATCACTTCGGAGGTCTCTTTCTGACACTACTCTGTTAGTATCCCGGACCATCTCCAGTCATCCTGCTGCATATTAGGCCACTGGACCCAGATGGCTCTGGAGGAGAAAGTGAGGCTGGTGACCTTGCACAGCCCTCCCTCACTCAGATCAAAGTCAACTGCAAGTCATGGCATCATTTCCCTGATGTCATGGTCCTCTTCAAGAATGAAGGACAAACACAACAACTCAATTAGTAATTTGTTTATTGCTCTATAATCCTGGCAATCTAGAAGTTCCATGAGGGCAGCTGCTGAATCTTATCTAGACTCCATATCCCATGCCCATTGCCTGGCACAGAGCTCTGCAGAGTATAGACATTTAATAAATGGTTATTGAATTGAATCGAAGTGATGCCCCTGGAATAAGAATGCCTCATGCAGAAGATCACTGGTCACTGATGTCCTGGGGCTGGTCTCTCTGTTCAAACTCTCCAGGTTTAGCTCTTGGGAAGTATGAGAGTAAGGAGGGAGGGGCTTTTAGAGCATTTTCTTAGAGATAGCACTCTTTAATACAAGGAATTGCCCTTGTGAAGACTGGGAGTGAACTGGGTGTCTTGTTGAGTTATTCTGCGCTCTGTGATAGGTGACCCTCAGAGGCATAACTATGGTGGGATCACTTGAACTTTGCCCCAGGATGGAAAATTTAGAAGGTACCAACCACACTGAACCAGGGTACTTTTCTTCCCCTAACCACTTGGCCTCAGTGACAGTGGTAACTGCCTGCTAACTTGTAACAGTAACTGCTTCCACCCTCTTCAGCAACATAGAAAACTTGAGATGTCCTAGGAATGTTTCATCCCTCAGGCTTTTACATTCCCAGCCCTCAGCCTGCTTATGTCTACCCCACAAGCATCCTGTCCTTCAACAACCTAGAAACTTCCTGGTTTCCTGGAGCTCATCTTCCCATCCCCCTTTTCCCTAGTTAGAAAAATTACTAGTTACAGCTCCAGCAATATCTCTTCTTATCCCCTTCCTCCTCTGGATGGAAAGGCGGATATCTTATTAACTTAATGATTGTGTAGGAATTCTGGTGGTACACCAAATGCCCACCAGTACTCAGGAGGCTCCCTGACTGGCTGAGGTTTAGATTGGGCTGGTACACTAGAGAATAAACTTTGGTCCACCACAATCAGGTAGGTGAATGGGCTTGGTCCAAAGGGGTTGGGTGGATGAATCCCAACTTAGCGAAGGTGGGGTTAGGATGTGGGAATATGGGGGTGTTCTGGAGTATGAGTCATGACTCCTTTTTCACGGCCATGAACAGACCAGATACAGCTGTGTGGGCTCATAGACAGCATGTAAATCCTGCTGGCTGTGAGTTCTGTTAGGGGAACTTAGGCTGCACGGAATGACAAGCTGGAAACTACCCAGTTAAGCTGAATAGAATGCTTTTAAACACACTCCTAATTATTTTAACTTGGAATATTATTTCTGGCTTTATATTCTCATTCATATGCAAATCAATATCCTTGCTTATACTCAAGATGGCTGAGGTTTAGTAAGAGAAAGAGGGAGAGAGATGCTAGAGTTGGGCATTCTATTAATGGACCAGAGACAAACAAAAGGGGTGAAGGAAACGGGGATTGGATGCTATAGATCAGAGAGATCTAAACGGTTTCAGGGGCCAAGAAGGACAAAGGGCTTTTATGTGGCATACTAGATAGAGCACTGGACTTGGAGTCTGAAAGACAAATTGAAATACAGACTCAGATTCTTATTTGCATGACTATGTACAAACCACTTGTGCCTGTTTCACTTTACTCGTCTGTAAAGTGGGGATCATGACATTGCTTACCTCCCAGAGTTGTTGTAAGGATAAAATGAGATAATGGTAAAGTGCTTTACAAACCTTCACAAAGTTCTATATAAATGCTAGCTACTGTTATTATTATCAATAATAACATAAAAAAATCCTGTCACTACCACTTGCTACCTGTGTAACCTAGAACAAATCACTTCATTTCTCTGGGCTTTGGTTTCCTCATCTACAAAACGAGGGGTTGGGAATAAATGACCTCTGAGGTCTCTTTCAGTTCTAAGTCTATGATTTAAGACCTGTGTTTGGGAACCTCTGACTGCATTATGTCCATTAAGACCAAAAAAGTATGATAGGCATGTTAGGAGCCAGTCCTGAGAAGTAAAATAAGGTTGGGGAATAGCATATGATAACTCATATCATTATCACAGCCTTGGGCAGGCTGGAATAGTGGATGGAGTGCAGAAGCTGTTATCAGGAAGACTCATCTTTCAGATTTCGAATCTGGCCTCAGACACTCACTAGCTATGTGACCTGGACAAATCACTTAATCCTGTTTGCCTCAGTTTCCTTATCTGTAAAATGAGCTGGAGAAGGAAATGGCAAACCACTCCAGTATCTTTGACAAGAAAACCTCAAATGGGGTCACAAAGAGTTGGACATGACCAAACAACAACAAATTCACAGCCTTAAGAAGTTTTAGGCTATTTTAATTTAAACAAAACATTGTGAAAAGAATTAAATAGTTGGAGATCAGAGAACTGGACTCCATTTTGGGGGCAGGAGGTAAGCCTGTGGGACATTCAGGCTAGTGGAAGTGAGAGGCTGGTGAGAGGAAGATTGTGTTTTTAATGTATTTCCTGACTATGGCAATATATGACTTGGTTCAAATACAAGACCCTCTACATTCTTAGAACCCAGGGCTGGCTCTGAAACTAACTGTGTGACCCTGGGTAAATCACTTTATTCCCAGCCTCAGTTTCCTCATTTGTAAAATGGAGATAATAATTCAATTCAGTAAATGTGTTAAGCACCTACTATTCCCAGGATATAGCTGGGATACAAATACACACACACACACACACACACACACACACACACACACACACACACTTGCTCAAATGATAGTCCCTATCCTCAAAGAATTTACATTCTCATTCTCTTGGATAATAATATACATACTCTCGGTTCTATAAGTTATTGTCAGGAGTGTGCTTCATAAGCATCAAGGGGTATATAAATGTATTCTTCTTATTATTATTAAAATGAAACAGATTCTTATCTGTGTAGTTTGAGTGGAAGGGTTCAGAAACCCTGGGGCCTCAAAAATATCTCGGCCAGGGGACTATCCATGGTGCTGAAAATGCCTACCATTAAGTCATTCCTTTGGGTGAAAGCATTGCTTCTAGAAAAACTCCTATTCAAATGCGCTTCTCTCACTTCTGCCCTTGGGTAGTAGAAGCATTGGAAGCTGATTTCAGGGGTGGGGTAGGGCTAGCCCATTGTTACATTTAGAGAACAGATGTTAGGACTAGTGGAACTCAGAGAATTTAGCTGTCTGTCCTCTGCTCTAGTCACCGGCCACAAGCACATGGGGAGCCCTGCTTCATTCTGGAAAGTTGCACACACCTGCTGGTCCTTATCCATTCTCACCAGGAAACATAGTTAACTAAAATCTAGACAAAAGACCAGCTGCCTCTGTCCTGAAATCAACCTATATCCTCATCCATTCCCGCTGTTGTGTGGATCTGTTTGCCTTAGGTTTTTCTTTAATCTTTCTATATAGGTTACATTCTCTACTCAATTCCTCTTTCTTTGTTTGAAACCTAGCTGCCAATCTCTTCCCATTTGACCTGTATTCCTGAGGAATGCCAATTCTGGCTTACCTGCTTGAATTTCATAACTTGCCAGGTCCTTTAGGTTTGTTCTGGCAACCCGGACACTGATTTTTTTTTCATCTTCTGGGTTCATACTACATCTGTGTTAGGCAGTGCAGACGGACCACAAACTGGGTTTGGAATTGAACCAGGAGGAATAGAGTGGGCAAAATTGCATTTGGGGATATTAAATGGCCTTTCAAAGATCCCAAGTTTCTGTCTGACACAAAAACCAATCTCTTTAACAGCAATTTCCTTCTGGTTAGGACGAGTGGCTAAGAATCATGGAACATCCTTATCTCTGAAGAAGAAAAATGGGGACCCACATAGGTGACCAGTGAACAGTCACTCAATCAACAAGCATTTGTGCTAGGCTCTGGGGTCAAAAAAGACATTATACAAAACCCCGGCTCCAGCCCTCTAGGAGCTTATATTTTATTGGGTGGATACCACATGCTGACAGATAAGGAAATGTAAGATATATGCAAAATGACTGGGATAAAGAGAGAATTAACAAGTGGTGAAATGAGGAAATGCCCTTTGAAGGAGCTGAAACTTGAACTGAACCTTGAAAGGAGCTATATGTTCCAAGAGGTGCAGATCAATAGGGAGAACATTCCAGGCACTGGAGACAGCCTGTGTAAAGACACAGGTCCGGGAAATGGAATTTCATATACATGAAATAGCAAACCAGCCCAGACTGGGTAGAAAGTGGAGTGAATTGAGGAGGAGTAAAGTATAATCAGCCTAAAGATAGTCTGGAGACAGATGGTGAGGGCCTTTAAATGTGAAACAAAGGAGTTCATAGTTTTGTAGTTTCTAGTGGGGATTCCTTTTGAGTATAAGTTGGATTAGATGGCTCCTGAGGTCCCATCCAACTCTCAAGGTCTTTTATTTTATCTGAGATGTGATGGTTAAGTGCTAAAGCTTCTCCAGCAGAGGAGATGCATGGTGGGCCACATGGAAGGCCACAGTAGACTACCCATAATGACTTGCCCACAAGCAGTGGGATAACACATATTGTCAAGGACATATGTAACCACAAAAGGACGTGGGCTGTTCATGGAATGAAAGGCACCTGGGACAAAGCATGACAGATGGAGTATCTGAGTGTTGCACTGGTACCCATAGAATGTTCAGTGACCTAGAAGCAAATTTCTATTGCATCAAAGAGATCCTCTATGAAGAATTTATGGAAGGACAGAATGAATCAAAAAAATCACACAGGATGAGAAGATATGGATAATTTGTAATCTTTGTCCTTAGGTGGGAGGGGAAAGAGAAGGGAATAAGTAATTATCAGGTGCCTACAATGTGCCAGACACTTTGCTAAGTGTTTTACAGATTTCATTTGATCTTTACAACAGTCTCAGGAGGTAGGCACTAACATTATCTCTATGTTACAGTTAAGGAGCCTGAGGCAAATAGGCTAACATTATTCTCATGTTTCAGCTAAGGAAACTGAGGCAAACAGAGATTAAGTGACTTACCTAGGGTCCCGTAGCTGGGAAATGTCTGAGACTGGATTTGTACTCAAGACTTCCTGACACCTTAACCACGTTGCCACCTACTTGGAGAGTACCCACATCAATGAGATCTCAGATCTATTGATACATGGAAGCAAAGGTTAAAGGCATCCCTACACCCACTCTGGCTATACCAACTGAGGCCCTTGTTTTGATATCTCTCACTATTATACTGCTCTATCTGTTGTACCATGCCCATCTGGCATGGCTTCTGGTCCAGAGCCTCCTTAGTATACAGGGTGGTGAAGAAATAGAACATGAAGCTGTGATTTTTAAAATTGGGAGTAAGGTACAGTATGTTATAGAACAAGGTGGGGTATAAGTAGTGGGGCTCTATACTTGGAGAAGACATTTGAAGGTATGGGGTGAGGAAGGAGAAAATTTTAGGGCAAAAAAGAAATACTTTTCTTCTCAAAAGCAGTATATAAAAGTCTCTTCTCCCTTCCTTTTAGGTTTTCACATATTTCCAGATATACAAAAGAGGCAGCACAGAAAGAGTACAAGACTTGAATTTGGAAGACCTAGATTTATGCTTCTGCTTCCACCAAGTCCTTGCTGTGCGACCTTGATTAAGTCACATAATCTCTTTAATCCTCAGTCTCTTCATTTATAATGTCAACCAATTAATTCATCAACCAACAAACATTTATTAACTACATACTACTATGTGCCAGGAACTGTGTTAAGTAGGTGCCAGAGATATAAAACAACAGAAAATCCCCTGAAAAGGTCTCTGCCCAGAGGAGTCTACATTCTGTTGGGAATAACTTGCCCTTCAGGCCACACCAAGGGGCTGTTATGAGGAAAATGTTTGTAAACTTTGTAAAGTGCTATACAGAAGTAAGGGACAATTATGAGCATGTTCAATTCAATTCAGTTCCACAAGCTTCTACCAAACACCTACTATGTGCAAGGGACTGGGGCTACAAAGACAAAACCAAGCAAACCAAGTCATGAGTAACATATTTCTGTTTCAAAGCTAATGTGACTCTATAAAAACCACTTAAAAGATATTTTGTACATTTATACATATATATATTCAATCCCCTCTCCCAATTCTCCCAAGTTTAGAAAACAGAAACAAAAAACCAAACACTGACATTTCTCAGTGCATCTTGACACCTCTGCCCCCAGACACAATGGTTTCAAAATTTCCAAAACATTTTCACCTATAAATGGCAGGGAGCAGCTTGAAAATGCTTGAATAGACAGGAGTGGGGCTGTGCTAAAAAAAAAAAAAAGGGAAGGGCTTGGGGTCCTAGAAATGTTTGATGGACTATAATAATATCTGAATGTTTAGCACTGTGTAGCCCAAATATTGTTTCTTCTGTTCTGCATCCAGATGGTTGAAGTCATGTAAACTCTCCTTTTGTTCTCTCCTCATAGCTGTCTCTCTCTTTTGATTTCAACAAACTAATGAATCTTAGAGTTGGAAGATATTTCCAATTCCCCTCATCTTGAAGGAAACTGAGGAAACTCAGAGAAATGAAGCAATTTGCCCAAGGTCATATAGCTAGTAAAAACAAAAGATTTACACCCAAGTCCTTGGACAAACCTATTCCACTGCTCCTCATTCAGATTCCCTTTTCTCAAACCTTGTTACCTTTCTTATAATTTATAATGGTCCACAAAGCCAGTTTTCCTCAACATCCATCCTTTGCCTGGCAGGATGAACATTTCATGTTTTGATCCCCAAAGGAGCCTCCTCATTCTATTCTTAAATCTTTTTATTGGCACCAAAATGGCTTCTAGATTAAAAAAAACAATTCAACAACTCTTGCCAGAGCACAACTCTTCCATTCTTTTAAGAATCTTGTGCAGATAATTTAACACTGAATGTTTCCTTTATTCTTAGCTACTTCTTCAGGAAATGCTGTCCCACATCATAAGAGAGACATACCTCGAACTCCATTTGAAAAGAGATCTGGGTTACTCATAAGTTCCTAGAGTTGGACTCTTAAAGATCATTTGGTCCAACCTCCTACTCAATGCAATAATCATTGGCAGGTGGTCATTTAGTCTCTGCCTGAATACTTCCAGTGATGAGAAGCTCATTACCTCACCAGGCATCTCATCCCATTGTTGGACACCTTTAATTGCTAAACCTGTATTTTTGTGCTGGGGTTAAATGGCACAGACTATACCTAGGACAAGGCAAAGGAAGGTCGTGATCTTAGATCCTTCAAGTGGTGAGGGAAAAGATGAGACCTGAGAAAGCTTCATCTATGGTGTGGCTGCCTGGAGGAGGAAGTTCCACCTCATAACTTCATGTATAAAATAATTATGCTGGCTAATTATGTGCTAAGATCAGTTGTTTCTACATTACTGAAGGATTTCAACTGCTGTCAGCACCTTTTAAATTTTTGTAACCTACAACAAAGCCCCATTTGCCTTGCCTTAGCTACAGTCTGAGTTAGAAAACTCTCTGTTATATTGGGTAGAAACCAGACTTAGGACAATAGCTCTCTCTGAAGAAATATTCCTTGTTGAGTCTGGGCAGTGCTCACACAATTTTCCAGTGATTGGACAAGTTGTCAGGTGGTCAGGAAGAGATCTCGAATGACAAAGATATTGAGCTGCAGAGGTGTGACTCTGAGGTGAGAGGAGAGTTTTAAGTCTTATCCGACCACTTAAGTGTAGGTTTCAGAAGGTAGAGATCAGCACTTAAGGATGAGATGGATATGGGCTAGCCTTTGGGAGTGGGAGTGATAGGCAGGTTCTGAAGGTCAGACTTGATTTCCCTCTCTCAGTCAATCAATAAATGAAAATTTATTAAGCACCTCCTATGTATCAGGCAATGCACTAAGCACTGAGGATATAAAGACAAAAGTGAAATAGAGCCTGCCCTCAAAGATCTTACATTCTGGTGGAGGGTGGGGTGGGGCTCCTGGCACTCTAATTCTAACCTAGGGAAAGCATTAGCATCATGGCTTCCTCCTTTATTTAACTGGGATGATCTCATTCCTCGAAGCAGTCTAACTGGTGTGAAGATGGCTGGTTTTCCCCAGAGATGGCTATAGTATCTCCAGAGTTGAGCCAACTCTGTCTTCCCTGGGTGAGTCAAAGTTCCCTTATTTTCTCACCACCTTAGCACATAGCAGCTCCACCTGACCCTAAATGCACTCATACAATTTGGCTCCAGTCATTCCAACCCAATAGTTCATTTTGCCTTGGGATTCTCCAGCTCTGCTAAGGCTATCCAGGAGAATAAAAGAGGGCAGAGCCTTTGAGCTAGGGAAAGCTAGGGGCTTCTCAATCCACACTGCTGTTGGAGCCCAGCTGGGAGAGGGAGGTCTTCTGAATGAAAGCACCTAAGAAAGGGACCCTGGGACATTCCTCCACAGGATACTCCCAAGAGGGCACTCAGGGACATCTTTCAGAAGCATTTCAGACTCTGCAAAGGATTCAGAGATGCTCCATTTTTGTACAGTGAGCCTCCTCTACACTTCACAGAATCTGTACAGGGGGAGTAGAACAAAGGAAGCCTGGCCACGTGTCTCCTGTATCCCATAGCTGGACATTCCTGCTTTTCTGGTAACACACCTTCTAGGATGCCCCTGCAGATGACTGGGGCAGGGAGGTCAGAGGTGGGGTGCTCACTCCTGCAGAAGTGAAGCTGTGGGGGTGTGGTCCCTTTCTGTTCCCTACAAGTGTGGAACCTACAGGGGTCATTCCACATGTAGGGGCAGGTTGCCCTCTGGCTGGGGTGGGTCAAGGGGGTGGGATGAAAAAAAAAGCCTCCACTAGGGAGGGAACCGATATTTCCTAGTGCAATGAAAGCCAGATGGAAAAGTAATGTAGTATAAAGGTAGGGAAAAGGAGACAGAAGAGGAAAAATATGAGGGGAAAAGGGAACAGAAAAAAAAAGCAGAGGAACAGAAAGTTAGGTGATGGGTGAGGCTGGAGAGGTGAAAGAAGTAGCTTCCCACTTGATACAGGGAAGGGATCAGAAAAGGTAGAGAGGGGACAGAACGGATGGTAGGGGTGGACTTTCAACAGTCTTTTTCTCTTCTCAATAATGCCTTCTGTGCAAACATCCCTCATGAACATAAGAAATTAAAGAAACCCCAAATGACTCCCCCAAGTGACTCCACCCTTAGCTCCAGAATGGGGACAAAGCTTGGAACCTAAGCTTTTCCTTCTACAGACACTCATTATCTTGTCCCTGACACTTCCCACTCCTCCAAGAATCCAACAAAGTTTAATGGAATGAGTGAACTAGAAGCAACATAATGGACTCACTGTGCTATTTGGCTGCCTAGTCTCCCCCTCCCCCAACCTCTCCTATGACTTTAATTTTTTTTAAGAGATGCCCTAAACATTGGTATTTGTTTTCTACTTACCCCAACCCAGTTAGTGGTGAGCTGCTTGCTTCCTCACTCCCTCAATTAGTGGTGCTCTGGGCTTCTCTCAACATCAGCACCACTGTTCGGCTCTCGACATGACATCATCTCTGAGTGCTGTGATTGGACAGCTGCAGGTTGCTTGGCAATTGGACAGTATCTTCTGGAGGAGCAGGGATTGCCTAAGTAACTCTTGGAGAGCCAGGGAGCTAGAGGATGATGTCACACAAAGAACCTATTTTCTAGGTTGTACGGGGTGCTGGGGCAGCGGAGGTGAGGGTGGGGAAGAAGATGGAAAGTGAGAGTGGGGATGGGATTATAAACCCCTGAAGCAGCCATGGAGGGTAAATGATGAATGATATAGAAAAGTTTGGGCTTTTTTGCAGATCTGGGGGTGGGAGAGTATAAAATATAGAAGAGGAATGAGAACAGATGAACTCTAAATATAGACACTGGGATTTTTTGATGCCCTTCTTCCAGATATATAGGGAGAACCGAAGGGAGGGCATAAATCCTTGCTCTAGAGGCATGAAAAAAAGATAAAGGAAAAGTGGGTCTGGCTCAGTACTGTGATCAAACACATGCTTTTCCCCTTGTCAGTAGCAAGAAGTCACAGCAGGAAGAGCACTGGACTGGGAGACAGGAGCACTCGGTCCTTGTCCGAATTCTACCTTGAACAAGCTGCGTGGCCTTGGGGAAATCCCTTTACCTTTCTGAGCCTCAATTTCTTCATCTGTAAAGTGAAGTGTGGAATGTGATCAGATTTTTAACCTCCCTCTGAGGTCCAACATCATACTCCATAATTGCCTTTAATTCAGTTTATTTTAGGTAGACCCATGAGGTTCACAAGTGGGTCATAGAAACATCTCATAGAATTGGTTGTGATAACAGAGGCTGCTGTTTACACCAGACTGAGATCATACTGACCTCTAAGGACGAGAGTCTGTTGCTGATGGGGGATTGGGGTGGAGGGCAGAGAATGGGCTATGGGTGTGGAAGATTTGGAGAGACCATAAGAGGGGCACTGATAGACCATGGTGAAGGGGTGTGCCAGTGCATTATGAGGAAGGGGAGTGCTGGTGAATCAGGTGTATTGTTGAAATTTAAGAGACTGAGGGGGTTGGGTAAGTGACTGCCTTTAGTCCATCCTCTTCAGGGTGTGTGTGATAGCTGCTATTGGGGGATAATCAATAAAGTCAGGACCTGGATAGACCTGGGTGGAGGAGGTAATCAACTGGCTGGGGATTCCAGACCCATACCACCTTATGGCAACGCTGCTTGATTGTGTGGCATGTGAAACTGTCTGAAACATACTTTCAGGGTTGGTGCAAATTCTGCAAATATGTACAGCCACATACAGTGAGGCAATGCTACTTCCGTTGGTTCCTGGAGTCATACATCACTAATTTTAGATTTATCCAGATCCTGTTACTACTCAATCTTACAATGAGAAGGATGTGACACAGATCTGTGAGCTCTCTAAGACAGCATGTTGCTATGTACCAGGGGTTTTGGGTAGGGGAAGCAACAAGATCTCTCACAGGGCCCACTTCTAATATTTACTATCTATGAGACATTGGCAAGTCACTTAACCTCTTTGGGCCTCAGTTTACTCATCTGTAAAATGAAGTGGTGGTATTAGATGGCCTCTAAATTACTTTTTAGCTCTTCATCTGTGATCCTATGACCTCTGCGGTCCTGTGATCACTGTCTTCAGGTCACAGGAAAGTGAGAGACATCTAGAATGACTTTAGGGTCAGAGAGTGGTATAAAAAGATGTCCAAAATATGCCAGGGGAAAATAGAAAGAAACTTTCCCTCTCAGTCAACTGGAATTGAGACTTTTGAATGTTCAGGGAGTCATGAGAGGTCCAAATGAGAGGCCTTGGCAATGTGGGTAGTAAGATATGCCAAGCGTGGTAGTGGGTAGAAGACAGCAGTGTGTATTTGAGGGGTGTTGCTCAGAATACCATGGCCAAACCATTCCAGGATTTGGCAGAGGGGTGGATCCCATCTTGCAGTCTGCGTATGTGGGGAGGTGGGGCTTAAATTATTTCTTTTGGCTATGTGTGGGACATATGGCTCCCTAATGTATGGAAGCAGGAATCTTAGGAATGCTTTTGCAGACTTTGACATGTGAAAAGAGGAAATCTGTAAGTTATTGATTAACTAGGATGCCAAGTATCTGTCTGTGGTTCCAGACTTAGAACACGCAGCTTAGCAATCCTCAGAGCTGAGTAGTCCTAGTGGACGGGGATGGGAATTACTGGCAACCAGAAGTACCTACTCTGTCAATCTAGAGTGGCCACTGTTGGGGGTACTGGTAGTGGTGAGGGTTGCTGCTACCCTTAGCCCTACTAGGTTAGGGCCTGGAATTAGAAATAGAGATCATTCATTTTCTAGTAGGAGAAGAAAGTGAGGCTGGTGACTTTGCACAGCCTTTCCTCACTTAAATCCAATTCGCTGGCATGTCACGGCATCACCTCCACCATGTCATGGTCTTCTTCGAGAATGAAGGACAAAAAACAGCAGCAATCATAATCATATGCCTGGGGAGGCAGGAAAGGCAGATGGTAGGATAAACTAAAGTCCTCTAAGCCTTGTGTCCATACAGGACTTCTAGCTTTACAAATAACTGTCTCCTTAATGACCATGTGAGATAAGATTTAGCCCCATTTTACAGTTGAGGAATGTGAGGCTCAGAGAAGTTAAGCAATTTGCCTAGGGTCACACAGCTTAAAACTTTTAGAACTCACAGCCAGGGTATCTAACTCCAACATGAATGTTCCTGGTATTGTACCACCTGACCTGGAAACTGCCATAAATGATAGTTGGGCGTGGCTAAAATAGTACTGTTAGTGCTGTGCTTCTGGTACCTTAAAGGTTGTATTCACTTGAGGAGGCTGTCCTGAGAGCCCAGCCACCACTGCTTCTATAGGAAGATGTCTTCAGAGTGCCTAATTACTCAGAAACACACTTTGGACAAAGAATAGAAAGGAAGTATGTGTCCATCAGTTGGGGAATGGCCAAACAAATTATAGTATATAAATACAATGGAATGTTATTGTGTTATGAGAAATGAGAGGGCAGCAGGGTGGGGCAGTGGATAGAGCACCAGGCCTGGAATCCTGAGTTCAAATGCAGCTTCAGATACTTACTACTGTGTGACCCTGGGCAAGTCACTTACCCCTGTTTGCTTCAGTTTCCTCATCTGGAAAATGAGCTGGAGAAGAAAATGGCAAACCACTTTAGTATCTTTGCCAAGAAAACCCCAAATAGGGTCAAACAGAGACAGACACAACTGAAAAATGACAACAGAAATGATGAACATGGAGAATTCAGAGAAACCTGGAAAGACTTGTGTGAAGCAATGCAGAGTGAAATAAGCCAAATCGGGAGATAATTTACTCTCTAACTACATTAATAGAAAGGGAAAAACATTGAAAGAATCCCGAACTCTGACTAATGCAATGACCCATAGTGACTTCAAAGGATAGATGACAAAACACGGCTCTCACCTCTCGGCAGAGAAGTGGTAGACTACGGGTGAGGAACCAGGCAAACAATTTCAGACATAACCAATGTATTGGCTTCTTTTGCTTAACTATTATTTGTTACGAAGAAGAGTTCTAGGGGTGGGGTGGGGGGGAGGGCAGCGCATGTCAACGATGAGCAATAATAGAAGTAAATAATAAAATTTAAAAAGGCAAAAGAAATGTTTTGGGAGAGTAGTCCATTGTTACGTTGGGGCACTATCTGAACTCCAATGTTCCTCTGGTGTTGGTGAGGAACCTGGAGCCCAGCAGGAGACTATCTCCTTTTTCAAATGTCTTTTTTTCTTCAATGCTTCTGCAAGACTGGGATAGCAAAGCTGCAGACCAGGGCAGCCCTCTTTGCACTAATATCTATTCTAAAGCTTTTGCAAGAATCTCTGTGCTGTGTTGGGCTTGGGAATGCACGGTGCACAGTAGTGAGTGGCAGCTGGTGTAGGAGCCCAACATTTTCAGAGCAGACAGTAGATTTAACCTCCAGAGATATTATGGGGGCACAGTGTGTTTAGGGCTGATCAGCTAGATCAAGGTTCCTAAACTTGGAGTCAGTGGATTCCCTGGTCAGTGAATTTTGATGGGGAAAATTATATCTTTCCCACTAACTTTTAACTGAAATTTAGTACATATTTCCTCCAATTATTGAAAAACATTTTGAGAAGGGCTTCACTGGATTGCTATTTCCATGACACAAAGAAGGTTAAGATACCCAGATCTAGACCAACCCTCCCATTTCACAGATGAGGTAATTGAGATTTAGAGAGGTGGAAAGTTATATACGTAGTATATAGTGGAACAGGGATTTGAATTCAAGTCTCTGGGCCTTAGGCATATCTTGAGAATGGTCAGTTGCCATAGAGATCATTTGTCAGTGATATGAAGAGCATCTGTGGTTAGAGAGGCAGGATAGTGACGGGCTTGTGATCATGCCCTAGGAGAATCCGTTAGAGGAACTGGTGACATTTAGCCTGGAGACAAGAACACAGGTGGGACATGATAGCTGCCTTCAAGTATTTGGAAGTTTTTCAGACAGAGGAAGGATTAGATTTGTCCTACTTGGCTCCGTGGAATAGAACCAATGGATGGAAGTTACAGGGTGGTATATTTGAGTTTACTATAATTTAAAACCTCAGAAAAATTATTGTCCAGGAGTAGAATAGGCAGCCTTGAGAAGCTATGGGTACTCCCTCTTGCCCCTCCCCCCAACAGAGGTCTTCACGGAAGGGCTGGATTAGGGACATCACAGCTAATAATGCGTAATAATAATCGATCAATAAATAGTGTGCCAGGCACTGCTAAGCCATGGGGTTACAAAAAAGAGGCACACACACACACACACAAAGCAAGTTGTAGACAGGATAAATGGGAAATAATTAGTGGAGGGAGGACGTTGGAATTAAGAGGGGCTGGGAAAGTCTTCCTGGAGAAGGTAGGATTTTAGCAGAGACTTAAAGGAAGCCAGGAGGTCAGTAGTTGGAAAAGGAGGGAGAGTGTTCCAGGCAAAAATGCCCAGAGCCAGAGCTGAGAGATGGAGGGGCTTGTTTGTGGAACAGCTAAGTTACCAGGGTCATTGGATCAAAGAGTACTTGTCCAGGAGTAAGGTATAAGAAGACTGGAAAGGTAGGAGAGCTAGCATATGAAGGGCTTTGGATCCAAACAGTGAGTTTTGTATTTGTTCCTGGAGGCAACAGGGGAGTTTAGAAAGTAGGGGACTGACATGATCATCCCCGCATTTTAGGAAAATCACTTTATTGGCTGAATGGAGGATGGAATGAAGTGAGGAGAGACTAGAGTAGGGGTGGGGAACCTGCAGCCTTGAGGTCACGTGTGGCCTTCTAGGTCCTTGGGTGCGGCCTTTTGACCTAGTCCAAGTTTTATGGAACAAATCCTTTTATTAAGTGGATTTGTTCTGTGAGGTTTGGATTCAATCAAAGGGCAGCACCCTAGGACCTAGAAGCCCATGTGTGGCCTCAAGGCCAAAGGTTCTCCACCCCTGGACTAGAGTCAGTCAGTCCCCCCACCCTCAGTGGGCTATTGAACTAATCAAGTTAGAAGTAATGACAGCCTGCACTAGAGGGGTGGCATTGTTAGAGGAGAGAAGGGGACTTATTGGGAGATGTTGCAAAGGGAAAATTTACAGGCCTTGGTAACATATTGAATATGGGGAGTGAAAGATAGTAAGAAACCCAGGATGACTCCTAAGTTGCAAGTCTGAGGGAATGAGAGGATGGTAGTAGTAGAAGGTAGGAGGGAGGAAGGGTTTAGAGAGAAAGATAATGAGTTCTGTCTTAGACATATTGAGCTTAAGATGTCTGCTTAACATCTAGTTTGAGATATCTGAAAGGCATTTAGAGATGTAGGATTGAAGGTCAGCAGAGAGATTGGGGCAGGAAAGGTAGATCTGAGAATCATTATTATAGAGATGGTAATTAAATTCATGGGAGCTGATGAGTTCACCAAATGAAGTAGTAAAGAGGGAGAAGAGAAGAGGGCCCAGGACAGAATCCTGCGAGACTCCTATCATTAGAAGGTGTGGCCTGGAGGAGGATCCAGCACAGGAGACAGAGAAAGAGCAGTTAGATAAGTAGGAGGAAAATCAAGAGGGAGATGGTGACCTGAAAACCTAGAGAGAAGAGTATTAAGGATGCAAGAGTGATCGACAGTGTTATAAGGCTGCAGAGCGGTCAAGGAGAATGAGGATGGAGAAAAAGTGATTGGATTTGGCAACTAAGTTGTCCTTAGAAACTTTGGAGAGAGCAGTTTCAGTGGAATGATGAGGTTGGAAGCCTGATTATAAGGGGTTAAGAAGGGAGTGAGAGCTAGAGAAACCTATTGCAGACAGCCTTTTTGAGTTTAGCTACAAAGGGGAGAAGAGATGTAGGGTGATAGGAACTGGAGGTGGAAGGGTCAGGCCAGCAGAGACACGGGCATGTTTGTACACAGTAAGAAATGAGCCAGTAGAGAGGGAGAGATTGATTGAAAATAAGTGAGAGTGGGGATAACAGAGTCAACAGCCTTTTGGAGGAGACAGGATAGAATGGGACTAAAGAACTAAACCTGAACTAAAGAGGGGTTAGCCTTGTGTAATGGCAAGCAGGGTGGGACTTTCTGCTGTCTTTTTGTTTTGGAGTGCTTCTCAGCACTAAGACAATCAAGTGCCTTTGAGTCTTGCCTTTGTTTCAATCAAGAGTCTTTGAATTGGGAGCCTCTGATGACCTGCTTAAGTGATGGGAAGGCCTATGTCACATGAGTTTTAGTTGCATGGTTGTGATGCCCTCTGACCCTGAAGAAGTGTGTATATACTCTGAGGTTAGCATTTTCCTTGGGGCTCACTCACTGGAAGAGTGTCATGTGATTTGACCAGACCAGACTCTGGGTAGCCATTGTTAAGGACCCGCCGGCTTTGAAAAACCAGATGTTGGTGCTTCTCTCTCTGGTAACTGTATGTATTGCTATGGTCAGTTGGTTAGAAGCCTGTCTGTTGATTTGTGTTATTTTTCTCTGCTTGTAATTCCTGCTTATAATTTCTGTTTGTATTTTCTTTGGAGTTCAGGATGCTGACTTTTTTCCCCCTGAACTAAGTGAATGATATATGTATGTTTAATTAAAGTGAGACTGTAAACCCCTTAAAGTTGCTTTCCTTAGAAAAAGCAGATCAAAGAACCTGTGCTAGTAGCCCTTCTGTGTGCTGGTGTTATTGACCTTATACAGCCACAGTAGCAGCAAGTAGCATTATTGTTACACCTTGGTAAAGAGTAGGGCTGCTTCATCATATGAGAGAGGGTGAAGGAAAGAGTAGCAGAAGGTACCAGAATGATAGAAGAAGAGGAAGAAGGAAGAAGGGGGAGTTTATAGAAAGTAACCTCAATTTTTTTTCTGTAAAATATGAGATGAGGCTCTTAGCTGAGAAAGTGGGGCAAGGGGGAGCCCTGGGAGGTTTGGGGAGGAATGAAAAGCTTTGGAAGAGCCACTGTGGGAAAGTTGATAAAGGGGGTATAGTAGCTTTGCCAGGCAGTAGTGAGGGCCCAGTTGAGATTGTGTAATATAAATTTGTACTGGACCCAGTCAGAATGGTTGCATGATTTTCTCCATCTTCATTCAACAGCACATGTGTAGGAATGAAAACAGTGAATGGCAAGCACGATCTAAGACCAAAGTTGGCAGGCCTGGGGTGATATGATTCAAGAGAGGAGGATGGTGTAGAGTTGAATTGATTCACCAAGGTGTCAAGATGGGGAAAAGAGGAAAGAGTGGCCAGTGCGTAGGAGACGGCCTGGGAGAGAATTGAGGCGTCAAGGGACTGAAGGGCATGGTGTGAGTAAAGAGTTGGCTTTTGCAAGGGAAGGCAGAAGGAGAGGTGAAAAGCCAATAGTCTACGGTTGAATAAAGGGATTTCAAAGTGGTACATTTGTAGGTGATGGCAAAAATCATGGATACGATCATCTTTGTATGTGACTCATGTGGGGTGGAGGATTCACTAATGGGAGGTGAGTAGGCTGAGAAACTGAGTGGTTAAGGTATTTGAAGGAGAGCCAACATGTATGTTGAAGTCCCCAAATATGAGGACAGGAGTTGGGGAAGAGAGAAAAATTGTAAGCCAGGTATCAAACTCATTTGGGAAGGAATGAAAGTGACCTGGGGGTCTGAAGACCCTTCCAGCTCAGATTCTGGGATTCTGTGGTTACAAATATAGCATTCTTTCCATTACACCTTGTTACTCTCTGTTAGAGAATCATGGGTATATATTTTTCCAAAATTGTATCAGATCTGGTTGTGTTGTTGTGTTTGTCCTTTGTTCTCGAAGAGGACCGTGACATCAGGGAGATGATGACATGACTTGCTATTGACTTTGATTTGAGTGAAGGAGGGCTGTACAAGGTCACCAGCCTCACTTTCTCCTCTAGAGCCATCTTTTCTCAAAGACCAAACCTTAAACCCAATTCACTCCGGAGCTCATAGATGGGACAACAATAGGTTCCTGCCCAAGCACCACAGAATGGTTATTTTTTGGGCCCTCCAGGCTCAGAGTGAATGTAAATAGTAACTGTTTCTCTTTTGGCCAGCAACCCTGAGGGTCTTACCCTCCAAGGTTGACTTTTTTCTTAAATTAAAGGGGCCGTCCCTTGACTTACTTCTTAAAGAGGCCTATTCACTAAATGGGTGTTACCTCACTCAAAGTGAGAACCTGAAAAGACCTCAGCTGTCAAGGGCCAGGGTCTCCCATCAAATATGGTATAGGGCAAAGAACGGTGGATTGGAAATCAGAAAACCTGAGTTCCACTTCTGGGTCTGCCATTACTTCTAGAGGTGAACCTTGGGCAAGTGATCTTGTTCAGTTCCTCACCTGTCAAACTTATGGGTCAGCTCAGATATTCACTAGGTGCTTCCAGCTTTAAAAAGCCTCTCCTGTCATTCTCAGTCAACCAATGCAATATGCATAAGGCACGACTTGGGTTTGTCTTTGAAGTTTGTTCTCAGGAAATGCTAACAAGGAGAGCTTGCTGTGCACAAAGAGACAGTAGGGTCTGGCTGAGCCCCCATGCAGCTGGTAGCTGGAAGGCAGCTGTCTTGATTGGTCCAGTCAGATTCATCAGGCTACACCTGGCTAGAGATAGTTAAGCCTTCAGAAGGCCAGTGAAGCCAGGGCCGCAGGGAAGAGGACAGCCCCTGTCATATCTAAAGCTGCTTCAGCCCTGCTTAGAAATTGTGCTCCCCTGGGCTTCCATCAGTAAAGGGAATTTCTGATGAGGAGACATGTACAGACCTGCGATGGTGCTCTGACTTACAGTCTTGGAATGTTGTACTGAGAAGTGACTTGCCCAGGCTCATACAGCCAGTATAGATCTAAGGTAGGAATTGAACCCAGGTTTTCCTCATGCTTAGGCCAGCTCTCTGTCTGCCACAGCACATTCTTTACCATGGCTGAAATGCACTGCCTTGTTTTTAGAACCCCTAGTGTCCTTCAAAGCCCAGCTCAAATGCCACATCCTACCCAAAGCCTTTGCTGGGGGCTGATCCTCCAGTGGCTGGTGCCTTTCCCCAGTTACTTTGCACTTATTTTGTCTGTATCTTTCTTTCCATCCTTCCCTCCCTCCTTTCTTTTTTCCCTCTTTATTCTCCTCTTTTTTGTTTCTCCCTTATTTCTCCCTCTCTTTCTCCTCTTTCTTTTTCTCTCCTTTTCCTATTTCTGTCTTTCTGTTTCTCTTGTTCTCTATCTCTCTGTGTCTTTTTCTCCTTTTCCCTATCTCTTTCTTTGTCTCTCCATCTTTCTCTTGTTCTATCTCTCTTTCTCTTGTTCTTTTTTTCTCTTTCTCTGTTTCTTTTTCTCTCTTTTCCTGTCTCTTTCTTTCTCCCTCTTGTTCTCTCTGTCTCTCTTTCTGTTTCCTTTTCTCTCCTTTTCCCTATCTCTTTCTGTCTTTCTCTTGTTCTCTCTTTCTCTTGTTTTCTGTCACTCTCTTTGTTTCTTTTTCTCTCCTTTTCCCTCTTTCTTTCTCTCTCTCTTGTTCTCTTTGTCTCTCTCTCTGCCTCTGTCTCATTTCCTCCCCTCTCTCCCCACCCCCAATGTAAGCACTATTTCATTTTTGTCTTTCTACCCACAACACCTAGTCAGAAAGTCTCAAGTTCTGCTTCTGCCATATACTGGCTGTATGACCCTGGGTCAGTGATCTAGCCTGCCAGTCAGTGCTCTTAGTCATCTAAGACTATATATTGCAGAGAACTTGCATTGGTAGAGAGTTTCCTCCTCCAAGGCGGTACCTATACCAATTAAATCACAGGTCCAATCCATATCTCTTTTTCTTATTCTCAAGTCCCAACAGTGTGTGTTTAACAAATACTCGTTGCTTGATTTTGGGCCTGAAATTCCCAGTTCACTCTCACCTCATCCTCTCCCTTAGGCCTACCAAACTTTCATTACATTTGAAATACCTCAAAGAGAACGGGGAGGGGGGGTGACCAGCAGCCTTACCCCTAACCTGGTATCTACAGCCATTTCAAATGCTCTTCTGCTGCTCAGGCACCAGAAGGGAAGGGGAGTTCTGTTTACCAGGTCACTTAAGAACAGGACCCACCAGTGGGTCCCCTTCTCATTCCTTCCACATGTACTTCACTTTCAGTGCCTGCACTGAAATACTGGAAGAGGGAACTCTGTTTCCCTCCATCCTGGCTACAGGATGAGCAACTTTCAGGAATGAGAACACTTCACAGCTGGGCCAGACAGAATGCGCCCAGCTCCTGAGGAAGATTCCCAAGCTGGTGAGCTGTCATTGGCTCTGCCTGTGGGCATGATGTCATCAACTTCCAATTATAAATCAGTTCCTCCCTCCTCACTGGGGGAGGTGTGTGAGTCAAAGTCAGCAGTTGATTAACTCTTTGTGGATCATAGGGGATTGTAGACATAGCCATCTCTCCTATACATATATATGCGTGCTTACATATAACACTTATTAAATATACTTTTATATAACACTTATTACAATACTTATATATTATATAAATATACTTATACATTTAAACATTTTATTGATGTTTTACTGTCTCTCACCCCACCCCCATCATCCCTCTTAACAAAGGAATGCAAATACATTGGCCATGTCTAACCTTCTATGCCTATTCCTTCCCTCCTTCCCTCCTTCCCTTCTTTCTTTTCCTTCCTTCCTTCCCTTGTTGCTTGAATTTGGGCTTCTCCCTTCTCCCTCCCTTCGTTCCTCACCTATGGTTCACTACTTTTCTGTAAAGAGGAGATCATAAATCATAGATTTAGAGCTAGAAAAGACCCCAGAGGACATCTGTTCCAACCTTCTCATGTGACAATTAAATAAACTGAGTCCCCAGGAAGGTAAAGTCACTGTCTCTCTTTCCAGATGCCCCCTTTCCCCTGTGAGCCCCTGTACTACAATGCCCAGATGAGTAATCTCACTATATGGACAAAGAGATGGGTGACTTCTCCTCATCTACCTGAGGCCCACAACAACTCAGGCTCTGCCAGGGACTAGTTGCTGTGGCCTTGACCAGATCGATTAACCTCTTCAAGCCTCAGTTTCCTCTTCTGTAAAAGAAGGGGAGTGGATTGGGTGATCTCTGTGGTCCTTTTAAAAACCATATTTTTAGGATTTTTAGCATTTTAGGGTTCCAAGTGTTAAGGAATTTCTGATATGGAAAGCATTGCGGGGTCTTTTAGTTCAAACCCTATCTGAAAAAGAATCTTTACTATGACTTATCCAAGAAGTGGCTATACAGACCTTATTTAAAGACCTCCAATGAAGGAGAGCCCATTCCCTGACAAGGCAGCCCATTCCAGTTTGGGATAGTTCTTAAGTGTAAGCAAGCTCCTTCCTTCCTTCCTTCCTTCCTTCCTTCCTTCCTTCCTTCCTTCCTTCCTTCCTTCCTTCCTTCCTTCTTCCTTCCTTCGTTCCTTTCCTAAATCTGCCTCTCTACAGAGGCACAGACCCCTCTTCCACTCATGGTTCCTACCTTTATTCTCTTGGGCCAAACAGAACAGGTTACCTTCCTCTTTCAGATGACTTTACAAGTTTGAAGACGTCTTGTGTGTCCCCATAAGTCCACCCTTCTCCAGGCTAAGCACCTCCACTTCTCTTGATCGAGTCTTATGTGGCATGAACTCAAGGCCCTTCCCCATCCTGGTTGCCTACCTCTAGACATTTTACTGATTGCTAGTGTCCTTCCTAAAATACAGTCCCCAGGTTTAGGCCAAATATATTTAAAAGGAAAAGGTCTTTATATAGTCTACGCAATCATTCCTAGGTGATATTTTAATGTGTCAGAGATACATTAAACTAGTCCAAAATTTAAAACCATAGTATAAAAGTGACATGGGTGGTATATTATGAGAACTGAGAATCAAAGTGCTGAGGATTGTAATTATGACATCCAGTTTCTACTGGCCAGTTAAAGGTTTTTAAGAGAGAGAAGATGTGAGTGGATTTGGTAGCTGACTGGGCTTTGTCTTTACTTGTCTTAGTGAGTAGAGCTCTAGATTTGGTGTCAGGAAGACCTATGTTTAAATCTCACCTCTGACACTAGTTGTGTGACCATGGATAAGTCACTTCACTCCTCTAAGCCTCAGTTTCCTCATCTGTAAAATGGAGTAATAATACCTATAGTACCTGCCTCACAGAATTGTAAGACTCAAGTGGGACAGTACATATAAAGTGCTTTGCAAACTTTTAAGTGTTATATAAAATGTCAATTATAATTATTTGTTTGGAGGTTATAATCTCCTGGACCCCTCCTTAATATAAATCATCAATTAGGGAGGTGAGAAATCTCAGATCTTTTATCCTGAGTACCATAGATGCTACTCATGACGGGCAATGAGGAGGGATAAAGGTACAAATGACTTACAGGTTAGACAATTAGGTTTTTCCTTGGTCTATATACTTAGCTAGCTATACCTAGCTATCTCTGAAAGCAGTTTATTCTTACCCTTTCCTCTTCTTTCTTACAGTGGAATTATTCTTCCCTGGCTTCCCGAACAAACTGGCATCCTCCTCTTTTAGTTTGAACTTAGCTTTTAATGTTTCATTCTAAAAGTACTTAGTGCAGGGCCTAGTGCATAGAGATGCTATGTAAGTGCTTATTCCCTTCTCCCTTCCTTCCCTTTCCCCCCTTGTCTTCCCTTCTCTTGTTTTCCCTTTCTTTTCCTTGTGTTCCCTTCCCTTCCCTCATGTTTCTTTCCCTTGTCTTCTCTTCCTTCCCTTCTTCTTCCCTCTATTCTATCCTATCCCACTTCCATTTATTTTAGTCTATTTCACAAACATCAATTTGTAGCTATTCACTGCTATGCTAGGCTCTGGAATAACAGAACAAAAACAAAATAGTACATGTGCTCAGAGAGCTTAGTTTCTACTGGGAAATGTTTTATTCACAACTGAGCAAATAATGAACATTTGCAGTAGAAATATAAAGAATTATCATAGAGGAAATGAGAGCAGTAACAACTGGGAGGATCAGCAAAAACCTCATGTAGAAGGTGTCCCATTAGCTGAGCCTTGAAGAGAGCTAAGGTTTCTAAGAAGGGAAGGTCAGGAAGGAGGGTATTCCACGGGCGGAATAGCCTGTGCAAAGGCCTAGAGGTGGGAGATAGCAATGATGTTTATGGGAAACAGCAAGTCTTCTGATTTAACTAGAAGGTAGAGTGGATGAAGAGAAAAATCCTGGAATCAATCTAGAAAGATATGATGGACCCAGGTTGTGAAGGACTTTAAATGACAAACAAGAGTGGCATTCGGGTGCTGCTGAAACTCTTCAGGCAGGGGAATATCACAATCGGACCTATACTTTAGGAATAAGAGTTTGCCTAAGATCTCTCCTAAGAGTTCAGATCATATTTTCCACTATGGGAAATGAACAGCTACATAAGAATATTGTTTTCTGGATAGATCCAATATTGTTTTGAACTAAAACCTTTTCTCCTTCTTTAGGAAAATCAAAAGGTTTTCCTCCATCCCTAACACCAGTAGTTTTTTTTTTTTAATCTGTCAAGCCATTTTGTCTCTAGGAGAAGGCAGAAGCATCCATCTATCCTTTGTTTGTCTGTTAATGATCAGCTCTTGCAGTTATTCAACATAAAGTCACAGAAACTATAATGAAATCAATGACATTATACTAGCGATATCACCAGTGATATCACACCATGTCAATATTCGGTAAATTGTAGGAATGGAAATGGTTATATTCCCATTTAAGAGGAAACAATGGCTTGGGAGTGAGGGCTGGGGAAATGTGAAAAGATGAAAGAGAATGTCTTGATCTATAATGGGAGGTTGTGAAGAGTGTGGTGCACATGGAGCAGAGTTGAGACCATATTATTAGGATCTTTTAGATAATCTATAGGAGAGATGAAGATAAGAAGGAAGAGAAAGACAGAGACATAGAGAAGGAGTTAGAAACAGAGAGGGGGAGAGAGAAGGAGAGAAAGGGAGGAAGAAGAAGAAGGGGGAGGGGGGAGAGAGAGAGAGAGAGACAGAGACAGAGACAGAAATGGAGAGAGAGCGAGGGAGGAGAGAGAATACTAAAAACTTAGAAGAAGTGAATGAGGAAGAGGAAGGCAGATGGAAGAGGTGAGAGAGAGAAAGAGGAGAAGGAGGAGGAAGGAGGAAGAGAACAAGGTAGATCTCAGAATAAATTGGTAGAAATTGAAGTGCAGTTTAAAGAAACTAGGCAGGCTTCTGGGTACACAGAATAGAGGAGGACAAAAAGAAGGTGAGTCAGGAAATGTCAGTGAGCAGAGATTGGACGACACTCTAGCTTTGAGAAGAGCATTTTGGCCTGGCTCAAACAGAAAATGATTTTTCCCTTCTAAAGACCAAAAGGGAGCTAAATGAAATACACTCTGGGCTTTGAAACCTTGTCACCTTGCTCACAATCTTTCCCTTGCTGGATATACTAAATTGTCCCCATCTGAGAAACTCCAGCTCTTCCTTGGGCTGTATAGTAGCCCATGTGCTCAGAACATATAGCATGTACCATTCACTGGGATCATATGCTGACTGGTGCCATCTTTTACACTGTGGTCCTGGATTGTAGTGTGTGTTTACTTTTTCTCTCCCCAATTGGATGGTAAGCTCCCTAAGAGCAGGATTCCTTTCCTGTATTCAGTAAATTCCCTCTAACTGTAGTAAAAATAGGTGTGTACTTAATTGAGGTGACTGTGCATGGGCTGTGCTTTGGCCCCTGTGGACAGGGTTTGGGCAGAATAATAATAAAAATAATAATAACCTTGACGGTGGTGATGATGCTAAATGGGTATATAGAACTTTAGATAAGTGATCTTTTTGGAATCCCACAACAGTCTAAGGAGTTAAATTGTCCCTATTTTACACAGGGAGAGGAAACTGAGGCATAGAGAATTTAAGTGACTTGCCCAGAATCACAGATCTATCAAGGGGACTGGAAGCCTCATCTTTGAATCACAGGTACAGCACTTTATTCACTGTGTACAGCGTTTTGACCAGGCAAACAGGTTTTAGAGTTGGAAGGAATCTTTTGTTGAGTCGTTTCAATCATGCTTGACTTCATGACCCCATTTGGGGTTTTCTTGGCAAAGATACTAGCTGTTTGCCATTTCCTTCTCCAGGAAGGAATCTTAGCTATCATTTAATATAGCTCCTTCATTTTACGGAAGAAGAAATGGAGACCCAGAGAAGTTGTAGTGGGAAAAGAATAGAACCTAGAGACAAGAGAGGCCTGCCTCTGATTCTGACCAGCTGTATGAGCATGGGCAAATAGCTTTGGCTCTGTGTGCCTCAGTGAAATGCTGAGAATTATATCTTTCCTTTGTGCTTCATAGTGTTGTTGTGAAGGCCAAATAGAAACTGCTTGGCATTTAAAATTCTTCCTAATCTAGCCCATTCCTACCTCTCCTGTCTTCTAACCTCGGCCTGTTTTCCATTCCTCCAACATGACACTCCATCTTTTGTTTCCATCTCTTTCATAGGCAGTTCTCCAAGCCTGCAATGCTCTGACTTCTACCTTCTGTTTCTTAGTTTCTCTGACTTCCAACGAGACTGAGCTCAAGCTTCACCTTTTGCAAAAGGCTTTTTCTGGGTGGCCTTGCCCCCCACTTCACCCCACCTCCCCCCGCCCCCGCACTCCCTCCATCTGCTAAAGCCTCTGCTCCAAGATTGCCTTCCATCCACAGTTATTTACCTTTGTCTCCCCCACTGAATCTAAGCTCCCTGAGGGCAGTGACTGTATTTGTCTTTCTCGGAATCTTTAACACTTCAGCTGAATTTAATGAATGCTTGTTAATTTACTGACAGGTTCAAATGAGATATCGGATGGAAAGTACTGTAGAAATGTCAGCCATCATTGTCATGTATCATACAAAGAAGGGTACTGCTCGAAGAGAAAAGGATTAGACCGGACCACAAATCCTATGTGAATCCATAGGGCTTCAGGCATAGTGATGGGGCCCATACGAATGTAAGCAAACGGTTAAAATCTGGCAATTGGGCAATGAGGTACCCCCCTCCATCCCCTGTAAGGATCATGGGATCCTTCCTTAGAGCTGGGAAAGTCCTCAGTGATCATCTAATCAAATAACCTCATTATACAGATGTGGAAATCGAGCCTCAGAGAGGTGCAACTATGGTCCTTCCTGTAATGGGAGAAGGCTTTTTGGAGAGGAGAATTAGAAGGAGAGACTTGAAAATTATCTTGGTGTTGCTAAATATTTGTTGAATAAAATTGAATCCCATCTGTAAAGAAGGAAGGCAAGGAATCCAGGAGAGGGAGACGTCTGTGCTAGAAAGACAGAAAGACCCATGTCCTTGCATCACTGGTTTAAGAGCTGGAAGGGACATTTGCGGTCATTTCTTCCAACCCCTGCATTTCATAAAAGAGGAAACCAAAGCCCAGAGAGTGAGGCATCTGAGGTCCCATGGGTCATAAACAGCTGATTGAGGATTTGAACCTGAGTCTTCTTGACTCCAAACCTAGCACTCTTTCCACTGTACCATACTGCTTCCTTTAATAGGAAAGAGAGCTAGAGTTCCTTTGTGTAGACTGTCCCACATGCCTGCATAGTAGTGTTGCATCTCGAATTCTTGCAACCTCTTGCTCCCTTCAGGGCTTAGATAATGTACCACCTCCTACAAGATGCCTTCCCTGATTTCTCCTGTTATAAGTGCTCCTCCCAAATCACTTTGTGTATTTATTTTGTATATATCCTCTATTTACTCATCTGTGAACATATTCCCTCCAAGTAAGATCGTTGAGGTCCAGGACTGAGTAATTTTTTTTCTTTCATCCCCAGTGCCTGGCCTATTGTAGGAGCTTAACAAATGCTTGGGGATTAATTGATGTGGGTCTTTTAGTAGTCAATATAGGACCATTAGTTGTCCTGAAAATGTGTTTTTCTGTTCTATAAAATTCTGCTTTGTCCTTTCTTCCCTACGAGAAGGGAAGGAAGGGAAGGGGTAGGAAATAAGCCAATACTGGCCAGGCACTGTGCTAAGCACTTTACAAACATTATCTCATTTGAAGGCCAATGAGGTCATGCATGTAGAGCTCTGCCATGTTCCCCACAAAAAACACAATTAAAAAAAACCAGTTTATGATGCCCTACTTAGCTTCTACTATTTCCTGCCTTAGGAACTCTTAATTTGAGCAATTTAGAAAATTGAATTAGGTGAGTGAGGATGCTGTAATCATCAGCCCCCTCTCAGATGTACATGCATATGAGACTCTTTCCACATATATATGGACTCCTAATGGCTGCCAGGAGATGGGTGGGCAGGAACTAAATTGGGGTGAAAGACAAGTATACCCAGGCATGTGACAGCAAGAGATGAGTCAAGAACCAGTGAGAGAAACCAGGACTGAGTGAGGTAAGGCAAAAATGAGAGCATTAGATGAAGGCACATAGATGACAGACCCATCCAATTTGCAGATGACACCAAGCTGGGAAGAATAGCTAATAAGACGGATGGCAGAATTGAGATCTAAAAAAATATCAACAGTCTGGAAGGTGGGCGGAGGCTAACGAGATGAAATTTCCATCTCAGTGCTTCACTGTCACTGTGATCTCATTCATATGATGATGCAGTGGAACGAGGCCTGGATTTGGAATCAGAGGACCTAGGTTTGAAACCTAGAGCTACTACCTATTGTCTGTGTGAATTTGGGCAAATGAATTCCTCTTTCTGGGCCTCAGTCTCCTCATTTGTAAGATTATAGATTTAAGACCCAGAAGGCATTTGAAAGATCATCTAACTGTTGGGCTCCCTGACTCAAATCTCTCTCTAGTTCATCTTCTATTCAGTTGTCAAATTGTTCTTCCAAAAGTGAAGGACTGACCATGTCACCCCTATTAAATGCCGAGTGGCTCCCTATTGCCTCCAGGATCAAATAGAAAATCCTCTGCTCCGTTTTTAGAGCCCTTCATAACCTGGCCTCTTCCAAGCTTTCCAGTCTTCTTATACCTTACTGCCTTGCATGCTGTGACATAGTGACACTGGTCTTCTCACTGTTTCTTGCACACAACACTCCATCTTCTGACTTCATGTCTTTTCACTGACTGTCCCTCATGTCTGGAATTTTCTCCTTCCTCTCTACCTCTGACTTCTTTCAAGTCTCAGCTAAAATCTCACCTTCTGCATGAAGCCTTTCATGATGTCCCTTGATGCTGGTGCTTTCCCTCTATTGATTATCTGCAACTTATCTTGGATAGCTTGCTTGTCCATAGTTGTTTTTATGTTGTCTCCTTTAGCTTCTTCAGGGCAGAGTCTGTCTTTTGCCTTGTTTTATTTCCCCAGCACTTAGCACAGTGCCTGGTGCCTAGAAGGTGTTTAATAAATATTTTTTGACATTTTGACATTTTTTATAGATGAAGAAACTGTAGTGCATACAAATTAAGCCCCTTGCCTAAAATCACAGAGCAGAGGTACAATTTGAACCCAGGTTCTCTGACTCCAAATCCATTATTCTTTCTCTTTTGCCATTCTGGTTTTTTTTTTTTTTTGGTTTGTTTTGTTTTTGTGAGGCAATTGGGGTTAAGCGACTTGCCCAGGGTCACACAGCTAGTAAGGGTTAAGTGTCTGAATACAGATTTGAACTCGAGTCTTCCTGACTCCAGGGTATTGCTCTAGCCACTGCGCCACCTAGCTGCCCCCTCTTTTGCCATTCTAAAGTGTTGCGTGGGTCATTCTCTGCATGGCTGGAGTGATTATAAGATCATAGACCTAGACTGGAAGGGACATTGAAGATCATCTAGTCTGACAATCTTTCCAGCTCTAAATGTAGGATCGTATAATCACTTCAACCCTGCAGTTGGCTTCTCATTCTCTTGAAAGTGTCTTCCTAAAACTCTTCCCAGTGAGCTGGGCATATTCTTCTCTCTGTAAAACATGCTAGCTCACCATCCAGGACTAGGGCACAGAGTCAATCTATCCATCAATCAAGCAGGTTTATTACTATGTGCTAGGCACTGTGCTAGGTCATGATAATTTGTTTTTGAAGAGGACTAGTGACATCACAGGTGATGTCTTGACTTGCAGGTGAATTGGATTTAAGCGAAGAGAGTTGCGCAAAGCTGTCAGTCTCACACTCTCTCCCAAAGTTATGGAAATCCAGGGGCAAGACAAAACTCAAGACAACTGGTGATGGTCTGGGATACAGTGGATGACTTTGGCATCTTTGATGTCTGCCCAAGCTCTAAGCATTCCCACAGAGCCTGCTTCAGCAGAATAAATTGTTCTCATTGACCCATTCTTCTGGATGGGGGCATGTATTTATGTGCTTGGAGTAGACACCCCCCTACTTCATTGATGGATTTGAGGCCTGTTGGTTACCCTCAACCTGATTTAGCCCATCTGCTGAGGCACTTTTACTGGGGTGTGGCTACTGCCTGTGTGTAAAGTTAATGGAATAGGAAGACCTTCCTCATCCATTAATGTGACCACATGTGTTCAGCTCATAGCTGTAATACATCCTGAGTCACATAGAGCCCATTGGGGGAGAAACTTGCTTAAAGGGAAAGCCTGCTTAGGGGAGGCTTGCTTGTAGGAAGGCTTTCACACCTTTCAGTACTAAGCTAATTAGGCACTGAATCATGAGGGTTGTGATGCCTTCTGGCTCTGAGCCTATTAGCCAAAAAGGTATATATATTCTGAGGTTAGTATTTTGCTTTGGGAGTTCACTTATAAGAAAGATCTTTTGATTCCCTGGACAGGACTCTGAGTAGCCACTCGTTAAGAGCCCCCTGGACTACTCAGATGTTGCTGATGCTCCTCCAGTCCCGTGGTGTATGTAGGTGGTTGTATTACCTTGTTCAGACAGATTGGAGCCCTGTCTGTTAATCTTTGTGCTATTTTCTCTGCTTGTATTTTTTCTGCTTATATTTTCCCCATGTTCAGGTGCTAACTTTCCCCCTGAAATGGTGAATGTAATTAAAATAAGATTGTTGACCCCCTTAAAAAGCTATCTTTCCTCATAAAGCAGATCAAAGAACCTGTGCTAGCAGGCCATCCTGGGGATACCAGGGTGCTTGCTGTTACACTGTGCACAGTGCACTTGCGCTGTCTCTCTCTCTCTCACTCTCTCTCTCTCTCTCTCTCTCTCTCTCTCCCCACATGTGTGCAACAGAAGAGCTAACAATTGTAGCTCCAGAGCCTGCAGCTATCCCACAGTGCACAGGACAACGTAGAGTTGTGAAGTAGTTTAAGGTAATTCCTCTCAAAGCCCATTCCCCAGAATAATCTTTTGAGGTAGATAGTGCAAACATCATTCTTTCCATTTTATAGAATACAAAATGACTTGGCCACTATAACATATTTAGGTGTTAAAAGCAAGTTTTGAACTCAGGTCTGTTGACTTTGATTCAATATGAAAGTCATGTATTAAATGTCTCTGATATGCCTGACATCCTGCTAAAGTGCTGGGAATAAAAAGACAAAGTGAAAAAAAAAGAATCATTATCATAGGTCTAGAGCTAAAAGGAACATCAGAAGCTACTTGGTCAATACTATCATTTTATAGAAGAGGAACCAAAGTCTCCAGGGGATGAGGGACTTAACCAAGGTAATACCTGTGGGATGTGTTAGAGGTAGGATTGATTCTTGGGCTCGTGACTCCAGAGCTAGTTTTCTTTTTGCTGTACCATGCTTTCATTCCATTCTGCCCAGGATGAGAGAATGGCAAGAGTGAGCCTCTGTGTAGCCCAAAGAATATTTGTGGTTTTTGTGGAGCTAAACAGTGGCTTGAGTTACATGGACTCTGAGATTCCTAGATCAACTTTCACCCTGAGGTCTGTTTGCCTTGATCTGGGTGTACAAGTGATGTCAATATAACAGGTTTTTTACAATCTCCCTTGGGCACCAAGGCTTTTGAGAAGAACCTTGTTCCTCAACCTCAAAATTCTTCCACATGGCCTCTGTAAACAGTCCTCAATTCACTTAAGCACTATGTTCTTAGGGGCAGCAAGATGGTGCAGTGAATAGAGTGCCAGGCCTGGAGTCAAGGAAGACTTATCTTCCTGAATTCAAATCTGACCTTAGACACTTACTAGCTGTGTGACCCTGGGCAAGTCACTTAATCTCTGTTTGCTTCAGTTTCCTTGTCTGTAAAATGAGTTGGAAAAGGAAATGGCAAACCATTCCAGTATCTTTGCCAAGAAAACCCCAAATGGGGTCATGGAGAGTTGGAAAAAACCTAAGCAACTGAATAACGGCACTGTGTTCCCAAAATATGAGTGAAGAAGTTTCCTTGTGCGTAGTCTGAGAGCCAGTTGGGTAGATTTAGCTGGCTCATCAGTATATATATCTTGGACAGACACTGCAAATGGACAGTGAGCTGTGCCTAGAACTCAACAGGGGGAAAAGACCACACAAGACTGCATTTTGCTATTTCCCACCATGTTTTGAACAAACCCAAGCCACTCCTTGGAATCAAAACCCACCTTGTGAACACCAACAGCCAATATACTTCTAAGGCTGCCACCTGGTTGACAAACAGCAAGCACCACAATTTCTGAGCAGGTTGCTCAGGTCACCCAAGGGGTGGGGGGGAAATGCATGGTGGGTGTCTATCTGCTGCAGACCATTACCAGTGGTGAATTTTACATTATCACATAAAAGATGTGGGATGTTGCATTTAGAGTTAAGATTTGTGTTTGCATTTTGGCTCTGATAATTACTACTTGTGTGCCATTGGGCAAGTCTTCTGGGCTTCATTTTCTTCATCTTATAGATGAGAGCTTTGAATCAGGATGACAAGATCATAGATTTAGAGCTGGAAAGCACCTAGGGATCATCAAGCCCAAACCCTCTCATTTATAGATGAGGAAACTGAGGCCAGGAAATGTGAAATGGCTGGCCCAATGTCAATAGTAAGTGGCAGGGCCACTTTGAACCTAGGTCTTTTGACTGGATGAACCCCAAGGTTTCTTGCAGTTTAAAATCGACAATCCTGTGAAAATCCATGACTCACTTCTCCATACCATGGTACCTTGTGTTCCAGCATCTTTGTCTTCCTCTCTCTCCTTTTCCACAAGGAACTCTGATACTCATCCCCGGGACTCTAAGCTCTGAATGGTGGATTTTCACCTTATCTTACCCACACATACCACTTCCTGGCTACCTCTGTGCCATGCATACTGTTGAGCATATGCCCACCCTCACTCTTTTCAACTCTAGCTCCAAGGACAATAATCAAATTACCACCATTCTTGGATCAATTGATAGTCCTACCTGACCACCACTCCCCTAAATGTATTATCTTCTTTTATTAGAATTTCAGCTTAGAAATAAGGACTGTCTTATTGCTTGTATTTGGACCCTCAGTGCTTAGTAGAGTGCCTGGCACATAGAAAGTGCTTAATATATTCTATTTCATTCATTCATTCACATGTTGGGAGAACAAATGGACAGCCTGTGTGCTGAACTGGACTTGGAACAGAGGACCTGAGTTTGAATTCCAGTTTTGCCACTTACTATCTGAATGACCTTACACAGATCCCTTAACCTTTCTAGCCTCAGTTTCTTCATCTGAAAAAGAGTTGGGCTTAGATGGTCTTTAAGTTCCCATCTAGCTTTAGATCAATGTTCCTTTGAGATATTCTGATGCACAAAAAAGGTAGGGACCTTGCTGTGTAGCTAGTATTTTGCTTGGTGATGGGGGATGATGTCAGGTTGGGCTAATGAAGCTCCTCCCTTTGCTCCCTTGTACTTTTCTTCCCTTCCTTCCCCACTACACTAATCCAACAAGTACTTATTAAGGGCTTCCCATGGGCAGTTAGGTGGCACTAGAGTGCCGGGGTTGGAGTCAGGAGGACCTGAGTTCACATTTACTACCTGTGTGACTATGGGCAAGTCACATAACTCTGCTGGCCTTAGTTCCCTCAGCTGAAAGATAAACGAGAAGGAAATGGCAAACCACTCCAGTGTCTTTGTCAAGAGAACCCCAAATGGAGTCATGGAGAGCCGGACATGACTGAAACAACTCAACAAATGTGCAAGGTACACCAGAGATACAAAGACAGTGAAAACCAGTCCATGCCATCAAGGAACTTATGTTCTGCTGGTGTGGGGGACCAATACAGAAACGAATAAGAATATAAAAGACAACTTAGAGAGGAGAGAGAGAATGCTAAAGACTTAAGGGATGAGGGAAATACTCTCTCAAGAGGTGGTGTAGAAACAGAGCCTTAAAGAAAGCTAAGAATTCCAGGAGGCAGAGGCAATGAAGGGATCCTTTATAGATGTGCAAATAAACAGCATGGACATGTATGTGTGCATGTACAGGTACATATTCAGGTACATTAGAATATGTAGAGTCATATACATTCACATAGACCTGTCTGAATATAGCATTAAGGCCTGGTCACAGCTATTTCAAGAGCCCTGAGCTTGGGTGGGGGGAAACTCTTAAAGGTTAGGAACCAAGTAAACAATATCCCTTGGAATTTTATGAAAAGAAATTCTGCTATTTCAAAAGAAGAAATGAAAGCTATCAGCAACCATATAAAATATCCAAATAAGAGAAGTACAAATTGAAAAAAAATCCACAGGTTTCATCTAATACCCATTAGATAGGCAAAAAGGAAAATGGAAATTCTTGGTAAAGAATGGGGCTAGGGTGGAAGGCCATGAGAGGTAAAGTGTCCTAATCCACTTCTGGGAACAGGTCTGATCATTCTATTTGGGATTATGCCCCACCCCAAGTCACTAAACTGTATATATTCTCTGACTCAGAATATCACTCCTAGGTATATTTGCCCAGAAAGTCAAAGATATGGATGAATCATGATGGGAGTGAGGGATGGGGTGGGAACCTAAGGAAAAAGTCCCATGTACAGATATACCTTGGAGATCCTATGGGTTCACTTCCAGACCACTGCAATAAAACGAGTATCTCATTAAGGTAAGTCACATGAGTCTTTTGGTTTCCCAGTGCATATAAAGTCATGTTTACACTATTTGTTGTTCAGTCATTTTTTAGTCATGTCCAACTCTTTGTGACCCAGTTTGGGAGTTTCTTGGCAAACACACTGGAGTGGTTTGCCATTTCCTTCTCTAGCTCATTTTATAGATGAGAAACTGAGGCAAACAGGGTTAAATGGGTCACACAGTTAATAAGTGCCTGAGGCCAGATTTTTTAACTCAGGAAGAGGAGTCTTTGTTACTCCAGGCATAGCATTCTATCCATTGTGCAACCTAGCTGCCCATGTTCACACTATACTGTAGTCTATTAAGTGTGCAATAGTATTGTATGAAAAAAACCAACAACAATGTACACACCTTAATTTAAAAATACTTCATTGCTAAAAAAAGTGCTAACCATCATCTGAGCCTTCTGCAAGTTGTGATCTTTTTGCTGGTGGACAGTCTTGCCTTGCTGTTGATGGCTGCTGATTAATCAGGGTGGTAGCCTAATTTCAGTCTATCTTGGCTTTCAATATCTTCCTCACTAAGCTTAATCACCTCTATTGTTTTATTTAAAGTGAGAGATGGGAGACTGTTCCTTTCATTCGAACACTTAGAGGCCATTGTAGCATTATTAATTGATCTAAGTTCAATATTGTTGTGTCTCAGGGAATAGGGAGGCCAGAGGAGAGCAAGGAACAGCAGGGCAGTGGAGCAGTCAGAACACACACAAAATTTATTGATTAAATTGACAGTCTTCTATGTGTGTGATTTGTAGCCCCCCAAAACAATTACAGTGGTAACATCAAAGACCACTGATTACAGATCACCATAATAAATGTGATAATGACAATAATGAAAATGTTTGAAATACTGTGAGAATTACCAAAATGTGACACAGAAACATGGCATGAGCACATGCTGCTGGCAAAATACTTCCATTGGACTTGCTTGATGCAGGGCTGCCACAAACATTCAATTTGGAAAAAAAAATGCAAAATCTGTGAAGTGTAATAAAGCAAGGTATGCCCGTGTGCAAAAAATATTTCTAGCAGCAATTTTTGAAGTGTCAAACAACTGTTAACCAAGTGACTGTGTAATTAATTATGCTGTAAGAAATGACAAGCATGAAGAATTCAGATGAACTTGGGAAGACTTGTACCAACCACAGTTATCCCTTCCCCATCGTGACTTTCTCTATTATGGTTTCAATATATTGTGGGTTAGCATAAGAAATCAAATGGGATTTTTGTGGGGAGTTTTGCAGAAGCCTCAGAGGACATGGGCCAGCAGATGACATGGAAAAAAGTTTAGCAACTCAAAAATGCATAAAATATATGTATAGTATTGTAAAATGTCAACATATTTTTATCTTTTAATTCCATAACAATTCGGACTTCTTCCCTGGTACGAAGGGAGGGCCAAAAATTTTACATGGATTTTCTGGATCTTGGGGCCACCATGCCCCTAACCCGCATGATGTGGTAATGTAATTATATGTAATGTAATGCAAAGTGAAGTAAGAAGAATCAGGAGAACAATTTAGGTGATGAGCTTGATGACATAAAGGGAAATGATATTGAAGGTCTTCAGCCCTCTGATCAATGCAGGGACAAATCCCAACTTCAGAGACTGATGGTGAAACCATCTGTGCCTTCTGCCTCTTGACAGAGAGGTGGTAGGCTAGAGGTGGGGGATGAGGGATATGTTTTCATACTAATTTGATAGAGTTTTTGGTATCTTTTGATTCTACTTATTTGTTACAGGGCAGAGTTCGGTTGTGGTGATGGGAAAGTCATTGGCAAGTGAGTGATGTAAAAAAAGAGTAAATAAAACTGTTCCTCTTAATTTTTTAAAAAAGAAAAACAATTCTGGCCATACTGATCTTTTTTATAGGAGGATATGTGGGGTAATAATAATCAAGAGACCTGGGTTCAAGTCTTGATTGGACAAGACAGCCCTCAGGGCCTTAGCAAATGTCAGTTTAAAGTTTTCTTCTGGTGTTGGCTGTAATATAGGTTAGTGCACCTACAATTACCCTGGGCTATTACTATTCTTGTAGAGAGCTTCAGTGAACAGCGAAAAACTAGAAGAGCCTGCATGGCATTATAGATCAGCAAATGACTGCAGAGAACAGCAAAAGGCAGCAGGTCAGCGCGGCAGAGGATCCCAGCTCAGCAGACAAAGTAGCTTGCTCGCCTCCATGAGATCCCTAGTGAACACCAACACCTGCTGGCCTCTCTAAGAAGGTATCAATCACTGCAGCATCAGAGGCATGATTATCCCAGCAATGAATGTACCTCTTCAGGTGTGTCCACTGACCATATATTTTCCCTAAATATGTGCCTCTTCATGTATATTCTCCAATCACACGTGTTTCTAACACATTTCACAAACATGAGAATTTGGCAATCTGGGCAGGGGGGACCTACTCCTGTGTTTATGGGGAAATTTTTCTTGTCATTTAATTTTGCTGGGTTTTTAAAAAATTCATGGGCTCTTTAATGGATCTAATTTTTTAAAAAAAAATATATTGGTTGAGACTTGTGAACTATGGTTTTAAGTAAAAGTTGACAACAAAGTGCCTCAAACCTAGGGTAAGTCTCCAGAAAACCATATGGCAGGGTAGGTGCACATACACACACACACACACATACATTTATATATATGCACACATATATAGATATATACACAAATGCAGTTACATATATGTGTATATGAATTTAAATCTATTATAATTAGGGGTTTAGACATATATATGTATGCATGTGTGTTTATATATATGATTTAGATTTAGAATGACTTAAGGGGAACTGTTAGATGTACTACTGAACCACGTATTGACAAATGAGAGAATAAAGCTCCCATTGGTGACAGTCTGATTGGGAAAAAGGAGAATTGGTTCAATAAAATAAGAAAGATTTCAGAAGAGAGTCAAAAGATGTAAGAGAACTGGAGGGGGATTTAGTAACATCCTTTATCAAAGACAACTTGATAAAGATTATAGATTTTCCTGAGGCATTCAGAAAAGGATCCTGGAGCCCAATCTGCTAGGGAAGGATTGAAAATCAGGAGCACCACCATAGGGCCCAAAATAGGGGCTACCAGAGGAACCAGTGGCCCAAGAAAATATAAAGGACCAGTAAAAGAAGAACTTCAGAGGAATCCATGGCAGGATAAAACGTTTGAGTCAGTGACCAGCTGACTACAGGGAGAGTAGTTTTGAATTAGAACCAGGGGATGGTTCTGGAGACCAGCAGGGAGTGACTGGATAACCTGAAGATTGGCTCTACAGCAGTGATCTCACCAACCCTGGGAATGTTGGGAAGGACAGGCACACTCATGCCTAGTGGGCCTGTGACTTGGCCCAACCATTATGGAAGCAATTTGGAACTATATTCCAAAAGTCACTAAACTGTCCATACCCTTTGACTTAATAATACAATAATTTGATGTGTGTGTGTGTGTGTGTGTGTGTGTGTGTTGTGTGACTGATGCAAAAGTTCTGTCCTGCCATGGAGTCCTATGAAGTTCTTCTTTTCCTTTATGTTTTCTTGGACCACTGCCTCCTTTGGTAGCCCCTATTTCTGACCCCTATAGTGGTGTTGTTGTTCAGTTGTTTCAGTCATGTCTGACTCTTTCTGATGTCATTTGGGGTTTTCTTGGCAAACACACTGGAGTGGTTTGCCATTTTCTTTTCTACCTAATTTTACAGATGAGAAAACTGAGGCAAACAGGATTATGTAACTTGCCCAGGGTCACACAGTTAGTAAGTGTCTGAGGCCAGATTTGAACTTGGGAAGATGAGTCTTCCTGACTCTAGGCCCAACATTCTAGCCACTGTGCCACCTAGCTGCCCAGTAATATAATTTTTTTATCCACATCCATACATATATACATATATATACACATCCATACATATATACATATGTATACACATATACATATATGTATGTATGCACACAGATATAAACACAAGGTGGGTCAAGGATAGTGACAATAAACCATATGTACAAGAATATTTATAGCAGCAATTTTTATAGTAGCAAAGAACTAGAAACAAAGTAGGTGCCCATAGATTTAGGAATAGCTAAACAAATTGTGGTATATAACTGGAATGGATGATTATTACACCTTAAGAAATTATGATGAATTCAGGGAGAGACGGGAAGACTTACATGAAATGATACAGAGTTAAATGAATGGGATAAATGAACCAGGATAGCAATTTATGTGATTGTGATAATATGAAGAAAAACAACTGTGATGGAGCTCAGAACTCTGATCAAAGTGGATCAGTGGTGACTTCAAATGACTGATGAGCTATCATAGTTTCCACCACTTAAAAGAGATGATAAAACATAGCATCTGCCACTTGAAAGAGAGGTATTGGACTAGAAATGAAGAATGAGTTTTATATTCTCAGATACAGCCAATGTGTTGCTTTGTTTTGCTGTACCGTATTGAAATTAAAGGCTTCTACTTTGGGTGGAGGAGATGGAAGGGTATCTTAATGAGTTGTACTAGACATCAATATATCTATATCTATGTATATCTACATCTATCTATCTATCCATCTAAAACGCATCAGTAACCCTTTTTTTAAGGCAAAGAAGAAAACAGCCAAAATGACAGAGTAGGAACTTTAAACAACAATTTTTAAAATTATCAACTCAGTAAATGACAACAAATATGAACATTTCAGTATGCAAAAAACAGATAAAATTCTACATGAAACCATGAACTTCTATTATATACAATTTTTGAAAAGTATATATTGAATTTAACATGGTGGTAATAAAACTGCCCTACTTATCTATGTCCCTTTCTGAACCTCCTTCTACTCTTTTCTGTGTGTTTTAAAACATGTTTCATTATTCTTTTTTTTTCTTTTCTTTTTTTTCCCATCGCAATACACATCAGCTCTCCCTCCCTCTTTCTAGCAATAAACACCATTCTCTGCAATAAATAAGTATAATCAAGCAAACAAATCAATGTATTAGCTATGCTTAATATGGTTCATTTTTCACCTTAGTTTACCTCTCTGCCAAGGGATAGGAGGAATGCTTTATCAGTCTCCTGAAATCATGATTGATCATTGCATCACCTGGAGTTATGAAGTCTTTCAAAATTGCTTTTCTTTACATTTTATTATAGTCATTGTATAAACTGTTCTCCCGATTCTTCTCCTTTACTCTCATATAAATATTCTCAAGTTTCTTTGAACCTGACATTATTGTAATTTCTTATAGCACGGTAATATTTTATTATATTCAAATGCGATAATTCACTCAGTTCCACTTGGTGGGAACCCATGTTGTTTCCAGGTTTTCCTATCACAAAAAAGTATTACTATAAATGTTTTTGTATGTATCAGTTCTTTCCCTCTTGTTGGTATTTACACTTATTGGTGATATTGCCGGAGGCCGGAGTGGGGCTAATCCTCAATTCAATAAGCATTTTTAAAATGATCACTATATGCAAAGCATTATGTTGGATGCTGAAGATGCAATAACAAAAAAAGAGTCAGTCCTTTCCCTGCAGATGGCTTACATTCTACTGTGTGTGTGAGTGTGTATAGGTATGTATATACAACATGCACCAAGATAAGTAAATGCAAGGCAGACACAGACCTCCACAGACAGACTTTCCAAAGTCTCTGTTCCAAACATCTTTTGTGAGGTGAACCAATCTCAGAATGCACAGCAACAGAGACTTGGGGAGGGTGAGGTGAAGGTGGCTGGGATTGGATGGACTCACAAGGGAGGGGTGCATAAATCTTAAGGTCATTTGAAGAGGGAAAGAGCAGAAACAATTTAGGAGATCAGGGACAACTTCTTGGAGCAGGTAACACCTGAGCTGGGCCTTGAAGCAAAATTGGGATCCTGAGAGGTTGGGATGAGGAGGGTGGGGGAATGTCTAGTTCATGAAGGGAAGCAGAGTGAGGTAAGGCTGAAAAGGTATATTGGAACAAAAATCCAGAGGGACCTAAATGCTGGGCCAAATAGATTGTTTTGTTGTTGTTTTCTTTGGTTAAATAAATCCAGTAGAATATAAGTTCCTTGATGCCAGGATCGGTTTTGCTTTTATACTTAGCACAGTGCCTTGCATGGGGTAGGTACTTTGAAAAATTATTGATGCATTTTGTTTTTATGTCACCTTTAATCATTGGGTCCTTAACACGTTAGCTGAATTGAACTGAGTTGAATAGAGGGAATAGGGAGCCAGGGGAGGCCTTGGAAGCAAGACGATTTAAAGGATGTGACATAAAGGATGTCAGTAAAGAAATGCTTGACATCAAGAGAGGAAGGAGCTTCAGGGAGGCACCACGGCCCGATCTGGCCTTTAGGAAGAATATTTTGGCAAGGGTAGAGGCTAGATTGGAGACAGGAGAGATTGGAAGCCAAGAAACTTATTTGGAAGCAATTGTAATAGTACAGGTGAGAAGTGATAAGGGTCAAAACTTGGGTGGTAGGATAAGAAATGTTATCCACCTGCAGAGAAAGAACTAATGAACTCCGAATGCAAACTGAAGTATAATTTTCTTACTTCCTTTATTTTTCTTACTTTTTTTTGCGACTTGACTAATGTGAAAATATGCTTTGCGTGATTTCACATGTATAATTGATAGCATATTGCTTGCCTTCTCAGTGGGTGGGAGAGGAATTGGAATGAGGGAGAGAGAGAGAATCCGAAATTCAAAATAAAAAAAAATGTTAAAAATAAATAAATAGTGGCTTAAAAAAAGGAACACAGGTGGTAGCCTCAGGAATGGAGAGAAGGGGACAGAGAGAGAGAGAGAGAGAGAGAGAGAGAGAGAGAGAGAGAGAGAGAGAGAGAGAGAGAGATATTATGGAAATAGAACAGAATCAGCCACGTCTGGCAACTAGTTGACTGAGACAGTGGGTGGGGGGAGGTCCGAGAGGGAAAAGTCAAGGGGGATCCAGCAGGTTTGTGGAGCTGTAGGAAGGAGGGGCAGGAACTGGACCACTCCCACAACTGTTCCCTGTGACCCTGGCCTTTCAGATAGCTCCTGCTCTATCCTTTTCCACCTCACATTGTTCCTAAACTGCCTCTTGGATGGAGAGCTTTATGCAAATTCCAGCCATCCTAGTAACCATAGAAACCAAGCCCTCTCATCTTCATCTCTGCAGTAAGTTCTTCCATGGCAGAAAAGACCCACCCAGCTGACACCCACAAACAAACCAGAATAAACAGCAGGCAGATCAGGAGACCTTCTGTGTGTCAGATGACATCAGCTTTTAATCTAAATGCATTCCCCAGAGCAGAGCTTCTGATATGGAGATCCTACAGTTTATGGAAAGGAGCCAGCCCAGTTATGCCTGAAGCCTCCCTCTCTAACCCTCCCTCTCAGAGCTACCACATCCCTCCCTTTGTGTCCAGCTAGGTCCTAGTTCATTCCTTTTGGGGTGACCTTTAGGGAAGAAGATGATCCAATGCCTCTGTCAACCTATTGACCCACCTCTTAGCCTTTTAGCTTAGTCAAAATCTCTCCTGCTGCAGTTCAAGCTCCTATCTGCACTGGACAAAGAGACTAGTTATTTGATCTCCTCTTTAGTCTCAACAATTCTGATAAATCCCCAGTGCCCTGCTACGTGACAATGCTTCTATTATATATTTCAGAGTTGTTGATTTATTTTATGGACATGACACCATGACCTCCTTGACAGCAAGGGATTGTCTCTAGCCTTTCTTTGTGTCCTGAGCCTTAGCACAGTTCTCAGCACATAGTGGGTGCTTAATAAATTGTTTTGGCTGACTTGTTGCCTGGACGGTGTGTAAGGTCTGCCAGGCACTAGGACAAAGCACAGATGTACACCTCAGGCAAGGTTTGAAACTTGTAGGGGCCTTGCCCCGGGCTATTGTCCACTAGAGTCTTTGCTGTTATACAAGGAACGTGATTTATCACAAAATAGATATATAACGGAGAGCAGAATTTCCTGGCATTAAAATATGCGTGTTTACTCACATACTCAAATCGTTCTATGATCTCATTGGGTTATTTGTTCCATAATATATGATTGCTCATGTGCATTTATAAAAGGTTCTATTAAATAATGTCCTTTGTTTCACACTGCTTATGTATTGCGTCCTAGGCAGCTTCCTACCATACAGCCCCCCAGCCGCTCCTTTGCCTCTACTCTCCATACAATTTCCCCTTTTGTGCAAGATGCCTAGCTATAGGACTCTTTGGATCATAGGTTCAGGGCTGGAGGTGGGATTGGAACCAAGAAGGTCTCCCTCACTTCACAGTCAAGGCTCTTTTCACTGCGCCAGGTCATCTCCAACTCATCCAAGCCTCTGTTTTTGCAAATGAGGAAACAGAGAGGTGAAGTGATTTGTCTAAGGTCACACAGCAGGTTGAGAGTAGTGTGGTACAACGGAAATGAGGAAAGGGCTTCTAGCCAGAACACCTGGGTTTGAGTGCGGACTTCATTTAATAGAAGTATGACCAAGGACAAGCCATGACCTTTCTGAGTCTCATTTCCGTTATGTGACCAGCAGGCCCAATCTTGCTGTTTCTTTTTCTATAACATCTCTTGTATATGGTTCTTCCTGTCTAGTCATGCAGACTCTAATTCAGGCCTTCATCACCTCCTGCTTGGGCTGTTGAAATAGACTCCTAACTATGCCCAAAGGGCTATAAAACTGTGCATACCCTTTAACCCATAATACCACTTCTAGGGCTGTATCCCGAAGAGATCATAAAAATAGGAAAACGACCTACATGGACAGAAATATTTATAGCAGCTCTTTTTGTGGTGGCAAACAACTGGAAATTGAGGGGATGCCCATCAGTTGGGGAATGGCTGAACAAGTTGTGGTATGTGAATGTAATGGAATACTACTGTGCGATAAGAAATGATGAGCAGGTGGAGTTCAGAAAACCTGGAAAGATTTACATGAACTGACACTGAGTGAAGTGAGTAGAACCAGGAGAACATTATGCAGTAACAGCAACATTGTACGATGACTAATACTCTATTCATCATTTAAAGTTCTTCATAACCTGGTTCCTTCTCATGTTTTCAGTCTTCTTACACATTATCTCCAATTTATCCTGTATAGATCTTATTTACACATAATTGTTTACACATTGTTTTCCTCATTAGATTATAAACTCCTTGAGGTCAGGGATTCTTTTTTTGCCTTTCTTTGTATTCCCATAGCTTAGCGCAGTGCCTGGCACATTGTAGATTCTAATAAATGTTAGTTGACTAGCTGGCTGACCCTCCATACGCTCTAAGATACCTCCATACTGATGCACACACGATGCTCCATATCTTTTCTGTCTTCTTTGCCTGGAACAGCCTCCCCCTTGTCACCTCTGCCTCTGAATTCACGGCTTCCAAATGCCACCTTCTCCAGGATGTCTTCCCTAGACTCCTCAGCCTTTCTCGCTTGCCCCTGCAGGGGCACCTTCCACTTACTTGAGGTTGTATCCTGTATGTATCTATTTATATGGTCATATACATGTTGTCTCTATTAGAACGTAAGCTACACAGTAAGCCCTCTGGAAAGAGTTTCTGATTGATTGACACCTCAGAAAGTGTTTTTGTAAATTACAAAGGGTGATAGAAAGGTGAGCAGTTATTATTTAGTGATAAAAGTAGGACTAAGAACCCAGGTCTCCTGTCTCCTAGTGCAGTATACTTTTCCCTAAGGTACCACCATGCCAACATGTGCACGATAGATCTAGACTTAGAGGATCTGTGAGTTCATTGATGTCTGTCCTCCCTACCAGTTCAGATTGCAGTCCTTCTGCTACAGCTCAGCAGTTTTGATAATTCACTTGGATCAAAAACTTCCTCATCCTGATGCTAACCCGATGATGAGGGTCTCTGACTTTAGGGAGGCTGGTCCTCAGATAGTGGCCATCCAGTCTATCTTTGGGGGTCTACTAGAACCCTTTTTGGCTGGGAATAATAACAGCCCACATTTTTTATTATACTTTAAGATGTGCCAAATATTTTACATGTATTTTCCATTTGATAGACACAATCACACAATAAGCTAGGTATTTGGGAAATATTTAACCAAATAAAAATACAATAAAATGATAATATAACACTATAAAACTAAGTCAATATGTCACCCACAGGGATCCTTTTGTACAGATTAATGGCTCCTGACTCTATTCGAGTTTGGAATACTTTTTACTGATGAGTAAACCAAGGCTTGGCAGTTAAGTGACTCACCCAGGGTCACAAAGCTAATAAGCACCTGAGGAAGGATTCGAACCCATGTTTTCCTGACTCCAAGTCTAGTACTCCAACAGTGTAACACTGCCTCTCTCTGATAGAACTTCCACAGCTTATGCTCCACCGGGATAGTCTTAGAGGACTGAGAGGCACCTAAATAGAACATTAAAGCAGGCCCTGGAATAGGTCTCATGGCTACAGCTATCATATATAGAAATACTGGACAACCATGATGCTAAATTTTGTTCAAAAATACTTGGGGCAGCTTGATGGTACAGTGGATAGAGCGCCAGGCCTGAAGTCAGGAAGACCTGGAGTTTGAATCTGGCATCAGCCACTTCCTAGCTGTGTGACCCTGGGCAAGTCACTCAACCCTGTTTGCCTCAGTTTCTTCCCTTGTACAATGGGGATAATAATAGCACCTACCTCCCACGGTCATTGTGAGGATTGAATGAGATATTTGTATGGCACCTAGCTCAGTGCCTGGCACATAGTAAACATTATAGAAATGTTATTAAAATTATTTGTTCAAAACATGTTGGTTCATGGCTTTATATAGGCAGTTCCCAACTTTAAAAGGTTTGTTCCAAAAGATTCTTCCTTAGGTGGCTCTTTAGAATTTAGAAGCCATTTCCCTGTAGAAGCAATGGATAACATAGTGGTTAGGGTCCCAGGACAGGCTTCCAAACCCTATTTAATCCATGAAGAATCTGAAATATTGGACTATGCCCATAGTACTAGAGCAGAGGTGTCAAACTCAAATAGTCAGGAGCCATTAGTCCGTACAGAAAGATCCCCGTGGGCCCCATATTGACTTAGTTTTATAATGTAATGTTATCGTTTTATCGTATTCTTATTTGGTTAAATATTTCCCAATTACATTTTTAATCTGGTTTTTACAGCACTTAGGGAGTGCTGTGGGCTGTGTGTTGGATATCTCTGTACTAGATTCTAGCTACCACTTGTACCTAGGTCTCTGGGAGAAAATGCGGTCACTTTTTCTACACGATTCTTTGTTTAAAATGTGTTGCAGTCTGCTCACGCCCACCATGCACCTCCCCATTGCCCTATGGCTGAACATCAACTTGTTTTTCTGAGACTGTAGTTACTCCATGATTCACAACTATACATTTGGGAAATTAGTGAGAGGAAAAACAAAGCATTAGTTCAGGTTTTCCTAGATTTTGTTGTTTTGTTCAGTCGTGTCCAACTCTTTGTGACCCCATTTGGGGTTTTCTTGGCAAAGATAATATAATGGTTTGCCGTTTCCTTCTCCAGCTCGTTTTACAGATGAGGAAACTCCAGGGTCACATGGCTAGTAAGTGTCAGAGGCCAGATTGGAACTCAGGAAGATGAGTCTTCCCTAGATAGCCACCCCAAATTCTAAAGCCACAAGCAACACGGCTAATTAAATGTTCACTATTTATTTTCGTCATGTCATAGGTCCAATCTGTGATACAGTAATTTTATTTTTACATGCAGCAGTACATCTTATGGCACATTGGGGTGCTTTAATCAATACGTACAATTCACCTATACCCATTTCAGAGGATTTAGAACATGATTGTAGAGGTTCATATAGGTTTTATCCCGTAAGACATCCTGCTGGTCATTTCCATGATTTGCCTGATACTGAGTCCATGGTGAATAACACGCCCTGCAGTTAGGATGTCATTCTTACACAAACATGGGTGATGCTCCAACCATCCTCTTTATGACATGGTTTTGGGCCACGTGTTATGGTGTAAATTGGGGCCTGCTCATGGATGGGCTAAGGCTAAGAATGAGGAGGAAGTGCAGAGAGGGGGCTGAAAACTGGGCTGTGGTAACTTTCTTTAGGTACTGGGGAAGGGAGGATGAAAAGAAAGAGAAGGAACAGTCCTACTCAGGTGAACACAATAGCCAACCAGGGTGCCAGAGGACTCCCCGTGAAATGTGCTACTCACCTCCTCGCAGAGGTGATGGACTCAGGAATGAAAACAGGCCCACTGTGGGGACACAGCCAATGAGGGGATTTGTTTTGCTTCACTGTGAGTGTTTTTAACAGACATTTTACTTTTCTTGCTTTCTCAATGGGGGGAGGGGGGAAGGAGGGGTAGGAATGAGGGCAAATCTTTGTGAAAATAAAATTTAATTAAAAAAAAAAAAGAGCCAGAGAGGAAGAAGCATATGAGGCCCTTTAAGGTGCTGAGTCAGCAGCAGCCCAGGAGAGGTCAGGCACTTGGGCATCTTCTTAACTTAGCTGCTCTCCTGCCCTTTCACCTCTTATATAGTCTATCTAGACCTAGGCTCAGCTCTCAGTTCTGCCAATTACTACCTGAGTGACCTTGGGTAAGTCACTTCCCTCCCTCCATAAGATGATGGAGTTGGACTGGATGGTCTCTAGGGTCCCTTCCGGCTCTAGATTCTATGACCCTATCACACAGAAAGCAAGTTGGGAAATCTGGTGACCAAACTGTGAAGGGATCCCAGGATCATAGACTCTCTTGGGGCTGGAAGGGACCTTGAAAGTCCTCTGTTCAAAATCCCTTATCTTATGGATGAGAGGGCTGCTGATGGCAGCTTACACCTGTAACCACTGCTACTGGGGGAGGCTGAGGCTGAGGCCGGGGGGTTCTGGGCTGCACTGGGGCTAAAGCAGATTGGGTGACTAACTAATATCAATATGGGGAACCCCTGAGAACAAGGGGAAGAAACCAGGCTGCTTAAGGAGGGATAAACTGACCCAGACCAGAAAAAAGAGGCAGGTTAAAGCTTTTGTGCCCATTAGCATTTGGGTTGGGCTTTGATGTGGCTACTGTACTTCTGGTCTGGGTGAGATAGGGAGACAGTCTCTAAAAAATAAAATAAAAATAAAATAAAATAAAATTTAAAAAATGATGGAATCAAGACCAATAGAGGGCAAGTGACTTTCCCAAGGTCACACAGGTAGTAAGTGGTGGAGCTGGGATTTGAACACAGGCCCTGTGACTTAAAACTAGTGTTCTGGGGAGAAGATGGGGCAGATAGTAGAGAGGTAGAGAAGGAACAGGAATACCAGGGAAAGGGCAATGGGGAGAGTGGGAAGGAGGGATGTTGAGTCAGAGAAGGGAAAGATTTAATTCCAAGGCCGTCAGCCTTAGAGCTCTTCCTTGACCTGAATATGGAGTGGACAGAGGCGCAGGGGCTCAGGGGGAGTGTCTGCCCGTGTACCTCCTATATAAAAATAGGGTCGCACCTCCCCAAAGCGGCCATGAAAGGTGTAGAGGTGGGCCTGCCGCTCTGCATCGTAAAAGGAGAGCTCCCCCTCCTCACACTCCAACTCTACACGCAGGCGCTGAGGTAACACAGGGCCCAGGGGTGAAGCCGAAGGGTCGGATGCCACACAGTGGTCCCCGTCCGCTCCCCGGGTGCGGCAGATGTACCAGAACCCCGAGCGGGCGTCATGGTAGCAGCTGTGCGAGTGCCCGTCCCCACCAGACTCTCGACGAGTCCGAGCCACACCCACCCGCCAGTTATGGAGCCCACCCAAATCCACCTCCCAGGTGTGGGAGCCATGGGAGAAGGCCCGGGAGCCCAGCAAGCAGGGGGAGGATGAGAAGCGCTCAGGGTTCTCCACTTGGACCCGATAACCATGGTTGGTGACCTTGGTGAGGTCGTCAGAGACAGAGAGCCAGCCGGCTGCTGTGTTGGGGTCAAAGCTGAAGGGCACTAGGAGAGAAGAAGAAAAGGAATTTCAGCAGCCTGGCACATAGACTCCTTGCCCTCTAGCTCATCCCATTCTACTCTGTCCCTTCTGACTTTTTTCCCCACACCTGTGATTTCATAGGCATATGGAATTTCTGACGAGAAAATTCTCTTTGCCAGTGGAGACTGGCATCTACTTTATAATCTATAGTCTGAAACAGTTGTCTGGACACTGAGAACCTAAGAGGTCACACAGCTAGTGTGTGTCAGAGATGGGGTTTGAACCTAGGCCTTTCTGGCTCTGAAGCCAGCTATACAACTACTACCATGCAGGCCCTCTCAGATTTCTCAGAAATGGGAAATATCTGGTCAGCTGCCTTTGGATTATAGAATTGGCTATTACAAAAATTAGTAAAAATTAGTACTGTCCCTATCCCAAGAGGCTCTGGAGTAGGAGTTCTTAACCTGGTCTATGAACCTGGTTTTTAAAATATTTTAATAATAATTTTAGTATAATCCTGTATATTTTATTTTATGCATCTAAAGACATTACTCTGAAAAGGAATCCATAGGCTTTACCAAACTTCCAGGGCGTCCTGACACAATGAAGGTTAAGAACCCTGGCTCCAGAGGAGATGGACCTGTCCCAGGGTTCTTGTAACAATGAAGGAGGGCTAAGGTGTTGCCTTCCAAGGTTATGGCACTGACTTCTGAGAAACAGGTCATTCAGTGCCCCATGTGGTTTGGTACAAGCTCCAAGCTCTGGAGGGGTCACTATCCTGAATTCTAAGATGGTCCCAGGGCTCCTGATGGCATCAAAGGCCGCTTCTGGGGGTGTGCATCTCATGGGAAGAGGGCCAAGGTCTTTGAACAAAGAGGTCAGTTCTGGGGTTCAGAAGAGGATTTCATTCTATTGCCAGGAGGTCCTAGTATGTCAGGCCTGAGGGATGAAGGTTAGAAGACATTTGGTGTTTAGTCCAGGGGTGGGGAACCTGTGGCCTTGAGGCTACATGTGGCCCCCCAGGTCCTTCACAGAGAAATTTTGGATTCACTTGAGGACTGCAGATGTACTTGAGGACCTAGAGGGCCACATGTGGACTTGAGGCCTCAGGTTTTCCACACCTGGTTTAGTCAATCGGTTGTGTCCAAATCTTAGTGACCCCATTTGGGGTTTTCTTGGCAAAGATACCAGAGTAGTTTGCTATTTCCTTTTCCAGCTCATTTTACATATGAGGAAACTGAGGCAAATAGGGTTAAGTGACTAGCACAGGGTCATACAGCTAGGAAGTTTCTGAAGGCTGGATTTGAACTCAGGTCTTCTTGACTCCAGGCCCAGCACTCCATCCACTGAGCCACCTAGCTGCCCCTTATAAGGGATACACTTAATTTTATCAATCTTTCCACTCTCTCAGAACTTCTGAAAACTTGTGGACAGGGGACCCTGATCTTTTGGAACTCTAATGCAGCCTAGGCTTGCCAGAAGTTCCCAGAAAAGACTTTGGGATGCTCCAGCAGCACGGTACAATGAAAGAGTACTAGATTTGGAATCAGAGCATCTGGGTTTAAATCTTGGCTTTGCTAGCATCTGCTAGTGCTTATATCATCTTGGGAAAGCCATTTTACTACTATGGGACTCAGTTTCCTTAGCTGTAAAATGAGGTTAGACTAGATGGCCTAGAAATAGAATGTACCTTCCATGACTAAATCTGTGATCCCTGGGATCTGCCCCATCTCAAACCTGCCCTGCCAGAGCAGCCTCAAAGTTCTAAAAGTAAGCCCTGAGTTCAAGGATGCTACCTAATGACATCCCATATCTCACTTATCTCCAGAGGCATACACAATTTGGCTAATGGGGGTGGTTACTTCTCAGTCTAAAGCAATCAAGGCATATTATTATATTCAGTACCCCCTGCATTAAGACCAAGGGGAGCATGCTGGCAGGTAAAATTTACAGGAGGCCTAAGATCAGGTGCAAGTGACATGAATGATAGGTTTGACATGAAGCTTAGGTTTAATGAGGGTTGGAATAATATTCTAATACCTAATCCTCTCTTAGGAGGCAGCTATGTGACTCAGTAGATAGAATGCTGGGCCTGGAGTCAGGAAGACCTGAGTTCAAATCCAGCCTTAGACACTTTCTAGCTGTGTGACCTTGGGCAAGCCATTTAACCTCTGTTTGCCATTGGAGAAAGAAGTGGCGAATCTCTCTGGTATTTTTGCCAAGAAAACCTCATGGACAGAAGTTCACAGGCTCAGCAAGAGCTGGAAATGACTGAACAATACCCACAAACCCTTTGTCATGTTCCTCATCTCTCCCTTCCTTCAGAAAATACCTTCCCTTGAGGTAGGGCTCTGATCACTATAGAAACTGAAGTCCTGCACAACCTGGCTCTAAAGTAGCTTTCTAGACTGATTTCACATTCCTTCTCACACACTCCAAGTTCTAGCCAAATTGGTCCATTTGCTGTTCCCCACAATATTCCATTTCATCCGCCATACATTTGCACGGGCTGTGCCCCATGCCTAGAATGCTCTCCTTCTTCACATCGACTTCTTGGATCCTTTAGCTCCCTCTAAGGCTCAGCTTCAGTGTCACTTCCTTTCAAGGCCTTCAGGGATCCCATGACTTTCTCTGTATTTACTTTGCTTGTATTCAAAATTTACTTTTTGGGGATACAGTTCCCCAGCTATATTCCTCCCCCCAGGAGAATGTGAGTGTCTTGCAGAGAGGGAGGATTAATGTCTCTCTTTCTATCCCCAGCACCTTGCACAGTGCCTGGCAGATAGTGGGTGTAGAATCCATGTTGACTGAATTTAACTGAAGGGAACCCCACTCCTTGAGGTATGTCAAATACAGAGGGCATGTTGAGGTTTCTGGGCCAAGGGCTGGGTCTTAGCAGTTACTATTGCTTCAAGTATCTGTCTGGCAGGACCATCCATCCCATAGATGCTTTTGTCCTGGCTGTCATGACAGGCTGGCTCTAGTGGGCAGCCCTAGCCTGGTCCTAAGGATTGCCTAAGACCATAGCACAAGCTGGAGATCATCCTTTATTACTGGTCACATCTTCTGGGAGGACAACTATATATCAAGATCATACACACACACACACACACACACACACACACACACACACACACACACACACACAAAGGTTGGCCTTCAGAGTGAGGTATATGTGTATATGTATGTGTGTATATATAGAGTGATACGTATATGTGTATGTGTGTGTTTATATATACACAAGGGTATAGTATCGAAGTCTAGACATGAAGAAGCGAAGCTGGGAGGGAAAGAAAGGAAGGAAGGAAGGAAGAAAGGAAGGAAGGAAGGAAGAAAGAAAGGAAGGAAGGAAGGAAGAAAGAAAGGAAGAAAGGAAAGGAAGAAAGAAAGAAAGGAAGAAAGAGAAAGGAAGGAAGGAAGGGAGAGAAGGAAGGAGAGAGGGAGAGGCAGGGAGGCGGGGCGGGGGGGGAGAGAGAGAGAAAGGAAAGGAAGGAAATAAAGATAAATAGATAAATAGATAGATATTGCTCTGAATGCCAGCAAAAACTGTAGGAGACTATGCCTTATAGCCCAGTATTTCCCCTAAGCAGGTACCTTCTCTACCCTAACAACACCCTGTGGTCCCAAGCTTTTCCTCTCCCTTTTATGTGCTGCCTTCATCCATTAGAATATAAGGTCCATGAGGGCAGGGACTGTTTTGCTTTTGCATGTATTTTTATTCCCAGCACTTAGCACAGTGCCTGGCACACAGTAATTGCCTGATAAATGTTGATTTCCTGCTGGCCTGTTAGACCCTACTTTGTGGAGGCCCACCCACTTTGCACTTCAGCTATTGGATGAGATGGCCTCTAGGGAAGGGTCCCTTTGAGGTCTAACATTCTCTGATTCCACAAAGATCCCTAAGACCTTGATCATTCAGACTAATGTACTAGAGCAGAATTTCTTAACCTAGGTTCTGTAACCTTGTTTTTTAAAACATATTTTGATGACTGATTTTCTACATGATTGGTTTCCTTTGTAATCCTGTCTAGTTTTATTTTACGCATTAAAAATATGATTCTAAGAAGAGGTCCATAGGCTTTACTAGATTATCTAAGGGGTCTATTAGCCCCAAAATGGTGGAGAACCCCTGCACTATAGGGATCTGAACTGAGCACCTCCAAAGTTTTTTTTCCCTGAAAGGCTGCTGCTACTGCCATCTGGTGGATGCTCTGACATTTGCATGGGCAGGCATCCTTGCTCACTCACAACAGCTCCCAGGCTAGGGTGGGCTTTAAGTCTTGGCTGCCATGTCTGCCAGCTGCATCCCCTTGTTAAGCCTCCTACTAGCAAGAATCTAAGCTTGGGTATGTGGGATAAGCAGAATGTGGTAAACAAGAGGAAAAGGAGAGGGTTTGAGGCCAAGGAAGCAAGAGACTAGAGATACTAGGGATGACAAAGGTTGGAATAATGGGGAAGAGAAAAGGGGGTGGGGAAGGTGATGGTGTAGGGAGTAAGAGAGATGTAAGTAAACAGAGTGGCAGGTACCCTTAGGGAGCAGTGTTCTAGGAGAGGATGTTAGGGAGGTCGTTGAGGGAACTGTGGGGAAGGTTAGTGGGCAACTCTCTCAGTAATGGGGGAAGGATGGATCATGTGGGCATATGCATCCTTGTTTATCTCCCTCATTAGAACATAAGCTCCTCCACAGTAGGGGTTGATGCATTCTTTGTCTTGGTGCCCCCTGCACCTAGCAAGCCAACAACAAGCACTTATTAAGGCCTCATTATGTGCCAGGCACTGCACTAAGTTCTGGGGATACAAAAGTAAAAAAGTCCCTGCCTCAAGGAATTCACATTCTAATGGAAGAGACAACATGCAAACAACTATGTCCATACAAAATACACATGGATGATTTCAGAGAGAGGTGGCTTCAGAGAGAAGGCTTGAGCATTGCAGGGGGCTGGAAAAGGCTTCTTACAGAAGGTGGGGATTCTGCTGAGACTTGGGGGAAGTCAGGGGAGTCAGGTGGTGGAAGTGAGGCAGGAGAGTATTCCAGCCACTGGGGAAAGTCAGTGAAAATGTATTCAGTTGGGAGACTGTGGGAAGAATGGCAAGGAGGTTGGTGTCACTGGATCACAGAATAGATGGACAAAAATAAAGGGTCAGAAGAATGGAAAGGTAGGAAGGGGCCAGCTTATGAAGGATTTTTTATTTCTATCCTGGAAGCAATAAGGAGCAAGTGGTTTTATCAAGGAGGGAAAGGACGTAACTGGACCTATGCTTTAGGAAGAGCACTTTCACAGCTGCATGGAGAATGGACTGGGGTGGGGAGAAATGGAGCAGAGAGGTCAGCAGTTTACTACAGTAGTCCAGATGTGAGATGACAAGTAGTCCACATCAGGGAGGTGAGAGTGTTAGAGCAGAGAATGGGACATATACAAGAGATGCTGCAAAGGTAGAATTTATAAGGGCTTAGCAACAGATTTGGGGCAGCTAGATGTCACTGTGGATAGAGTGCTGGGCCTGGAATTAGGAAGACTCATCTTCCTGAGTTCAAACCCAGCCTCACTTACTGTGTGACCCTGGCCAAGTCATTTAACCCTGTTTGCCTCAGTTTCCTCATCTGTAAAATGAGCTGGAAAAGGAAATGACAAACCACTCTGGTATCTCGGCCAAGAAAACCCCAGATGAGGTTACAAAGAGTTAGACAGGACTGAAAACAACTAAACAATGACAAGCAACAGATTGGATTATGGGGTGATGAGACAGGGTAAAGGTTGAAGGATGACCCCTAAATCGAGAGCCTGGGTGACTTGGAGGATAATAGTACCATTGACAGTAATAGGGAAGTTTAGACTAGGGAGGTCTAATTAGAGACGGGGTGGGGAGGGGATAGAGGAAGATAATGAGCTCAGTTCTGGACATGTTGAGTCTAAGGAGCATGTACTTCAAGATATTCAGCAGACGGAGATATGAGTCTGGAGGGCAGCGGAGTGGTTAGGACTGGATAAATAGATCTGACAGTAATCTGCAGAGAGATAATTGAATCCATGGGAACTGATGAAATCACCAAGTGAAACAATATAGAGGGAAAAGAGAAAAGAAGAGAGCCCAGGCCCAGGACAGAGCCTCGGGGGACACTCACAATTAGGGGACATGATCTGGATGAAGATCCAGCAAAGGAGATTAAGGAACAGTGGTCAGACAGGTAGGAGAAGAACCAGGAGAGAGCAGTGTCCAAGAACCTACAGAGAAGAGAGTATCAAGGAGAGGAAAGTGATCGACAGTATCAAAGCCCCCAGGGAGGTCAAGAAGGATGAGGATGGAGAAAAGGCCATTAGATTTGGAGATTAAGAGATCGATTTGGAGATGAAGTTTCAGTTGAATGCAGAGGTCTGAGCCAAACTGTAGAGTTAAGAAAAGCATGAGGTTGACAGGAAGTGGTGGCACCTGTTTTAAATGGCCTCCTCATGGAATTCGGCCATGAAAGCGGGGAGAGACATAGGGTGATAGCTAGCTGGACGAATCAAATGAAGGTCTTTTGAGGAGGGCATTTGTAGGCAGTAAGGGAAGCAGCCAGAAGACAAGAAGAGACAAGATTAGTGAGAGACAAGGGATGATACATAGGAATCTAGCTGCTAGAACGTAGGTGGCAAGATTTTGACTCAATAGGAGGAAAAAGGGTCAGAGAAGGGGTTTTTGTTTTGATTTAAAGGGTGGTGTCTACTACTGTTCAGTGCTTGGATGAGGCTTTGTCAGAATGGGGTCAACTGGAAGAGTAAGGTGCAGGAAGAGGTACAGGTTGGTTTAAAAGTGGGGGTCATCTGGATGGTAAATAGGAAGCTAGGGGATATCGTCCTGCTTCCAGAGGCAGTTTCCTAGCCACCTTTAGCTTTCAACCCAAAAAGCAATTATTAATATTGTTACTAATACTCATAACATAAATATCATTAATATTAATTTAATCCACAAAGCACTCATTATATGCTTGAGATAAAAAGAGGAAACAAAAAATAGGTCCTGTCAACTGGCTGGGTGGTAGAATCAGCAACCAAGATCTCAACCGACTAAAACGTTGGGCCAAATCCACTAAGATGAACCCTAACAAGAATGTAATGCAAGGCATTTACATCTTGTCAGGATAAGATTGCTGCTACGGGCCTGTTTCAGGATCTGGTATGGGGGAGAAGAGATGGGTAGAACTACTTTCCCCTCCCTTACTCCTTCCCCATCCCAGGATTCTCTACTATTTTCCACTTCCCACAGTCCGCTTTTTCCCCTTACCACCTTTGAGTTGGTTGTCACCACAGGAGCTGCCCCAACACTTTGGGTAGGAAGAGGCCTGGCAGAGGACCCTCTCTCAAAGGCCAGGGCCCACCAGCAGCTATGTGATAAGGCTCAGTCACAGCAGCAATGGCTGAGTCAGAGCTGGTGGGAGGAACAGAGTTAGAGCTTGGAGTGGACTGGGGGCGCTCTCTGCTCGTCCCCAGGTGGGAGCTCTGATGGAAACTGCAACTCACACAAGCCAATGGAGCAAAGTTGTTGGTAAGGTTCAAACCCACAGATTTCATATATGCTCAGCTCACACCAACAACATTCAGCAGCAAATGATCAAGAATCATCTTGGCTTTCTGCTGCACAATACCCATTTCGTTTCCCTGGCCTTCATGGGTCCTGTTTTCTGGATTTTTATAATAACTTGTTCTGATGGCTTTCTAAATTCTCCATCTCTTTCTCCAGGAAATCCCAGTATGTGCCTCAGAACTAAAGAGCTTCTCATCCTGGCAAAATAGAGTGAGGTTAGGGGACATACTTGTTTTGTTTTTTAAATTTATTTATTTTCAGTTTTCAACATTCACTTCCACCAGATTTTGAATTCCAAATTTTCTCTCCATCTCTCCCCTCTCCCAACCCCAGGACAGCATGCATTCTGATTACCCCTTCCTCCAATCTGTCCTCCCTTCTATCTAGGGGACACACTTATATGTCATGGTGCTCACCCAAAAGCAAAGTCACATTAGTTTAGAGCTGGAAGATGCCTCCGGACATCTACTCTAATCTCATTTTACAGTTGAAGAAATTGAGTCTCAAAGCTAGGGAAGTAGCCTGCCCAATATAATGCCCCTAGTCAGGAGCAGAGGTGGATCTTAGGCCTGGTCTCCTATTTCAGTGTACTTTTCACTATGCACTGCCTTCCCCACCCTCACCCCCTTCCCTCCATCCTGGAGAGCCCTCCCACTCACCAGCTTCAATACTGCTTAGCATCTTCTTCCAGACACGGTACTGCAGGGAGTCCAGGTACTTGCTGACATCAATAAGCATTCCTGGTTGGATGGGCTCTGGCTCAGTCGTGCAGGAAAGCCTAGGCAAGGAAATAAGGGGTGGGGGGGCCCACAAGGGCACCAGTGGGTGAAAGGAAAGGAATTGGGTTCCTTCTCTCTCTCTTGCTACTTGGGCTCCTCTGACACTTTCAGAGCATCAGAATCAGAGATCTGGAAGGGACTTCAGTGGCCAACTAGTCCACTCTGAACCTAAACAAAAATCCTCCCTGAGTCCAGATTTTTTTTTCTAAGATCTCTAGTGAGGGGAAGGGGGCAGCTAGATGGCTCAGGGGATAGAGTGGCAGACCTGGAGTCAGGAAGACTCATCTTCCTGAGTTCAAATCTGGCCTCAGATACTTTTTAGCTGTGTTACTCTAGGTAAGTCACTTAACCCTGCTTGTCTCAGTTTCCTTATTTGTAAAATGAGCTGGAGAAGGAAATGGCCAACCACTCCAGTATCTTTGCCAAGAAAGCCCCAAATGGGGTCACAAAGAGTCAGACGTGACTGAAACAACTCAACAACAAGAGTGAGGGGAAACCCACTCAATGTCCTGAGGCAGACTGTTTCTATTGTGATTTGGATAGCTCCAATGGTTGGGAAGTCCCACCTTACATCAAGCCCATCAAGTGTCTCTTTTGTCTCTTTGCCACTTCTGCTTGTTGCTTCTAACTTTGCTTGGATCCAGGGGACAGAATATGCCTACTCCAGGGATGGGAACCTGCGGCCTCCAGGCCACACGTGGCCTTCTAGGTCCTTAAGTGTATCCTTTTGACTGAATCCAGTAGAATTTTGAGGCTGAAGGTTCCCCACCCCTGGGTCTTTCTTTTTTCCAGGTGAAAAATTCCCAGTTCCTTCAACCATTCCCCATACAACATAGACATGAGGTCCCTTAACTTGTTGGTTGTCCTCCTCTGGTAGCAACTTGTTCGACTTGTCAATGTTTTGCCCAAAATGTGCCTAGAATTAAATTTTATACTCCACATACAATCTGACAAGGGCAGAGAGTAAGAGAATTATCATCACTTCCTTTGCCTAAGGGCTGCATTGTTTTTTTGGCTTCTAGATTGCTACCACATATTGAGTTTACTTCACAAAAATTCCCAAAGTAGCCACAAGAAATTCTAGGCCAGGGGTGGGGCAGGTGGCCTGAAGTCTGCAGGTTCCCCTTCTCTGCTCTAAGCACTCTCTCTAATGCTTTGCTGGAAGATCACAACAGGAAGCTCAGGCAAGAGAGTTTCACTCAGCTAAAGTGATCTGAGATGCTCACATCCTATTTGGACATCCTTCTGCTATTTGGACATTAATCTGACTAAATAAATCTCCTTTTGTTAAATGTGGAATGACCTATGAGTGTCTCATTTTGTTACAATATCTAACCTAAGTAACTAGCCCAAGTCAGGGCCAGCCTAAAACACCTTGAAAGCCAGGTCATTGCCTGCCGAACAGGTAAAATTATTAGAAAACTCCTCCTTATATTGAGTTGAAATCTATCTCCCCATAACTTTTATCCAGTGGTCCTGCTTCTGCTCTCTGGAGTCTATTGAAGTCAATAGAATAAATCTATTGCTACTAAAGAGAAACTCTGCATTTAAACTCAATACCATTTAATCCAGTGCTATGCTCCCCCAGGCTCTGAGGGAGAAGGGACTTTACGGATCAGAGATCAAAGCATCATAGGTTTAGAGGTCATCACATCCAACTCACTTATTTTACAGAGGAGGAGATTGAAAGGCAGCTAGGTGGCACGGTCAATAGAGCACTGGGCCTGGAATCAGGAAGACCTGAGTTCAAATCCAACCTCAGATACTTGCTAGCTGTATCACCCTGGGCAAGTTATTTAACCCCGTTAGCCTCAATTTCCTCAACTGTAAAATAGGGATCATATTAGCACCTACATTCCAGGGTTGTTGTGAGGATCACAAATGACATGATGTTTGTAAAGTGTTTGGTACATTGTCTGCCACATAGGTGCTTAATAAGTAAATCCTTCCTTCCTTCCTTCTTTTCTTCCTTCCTTCTTCTCTTTCTTCCTCCCATAGAGGCTAAATGACTTGCCCAGGGTCACACAGTCGGCAAGTGTCTTGAATAGGATTCAAACCCAGCTTTTCCTGACTCCAAATCCAGGACTCTGTATACTGTACTATGTTACCTCTCACCCTTCCTTATGGACAAGTCTGAGACAGCCCTAATTCTTCCCCTAGTACTCCACAGGGATGACTTACTGTGGGGCCAGTGTGCTAGGTGCTTTGATCTATCTACTGCTTCTTCTCCTGTTACAAATAGTGACTTCAAAAGCCCCAGGGAGAAAATAACCCTTTGTAATATACTGTACTGCTAAGTCATAGATGGGTGAGAGCACTCAGGCCAGTCCTCACGCCATGGTTGAGCATCATTGGATTCATCATTGGATCATTGGTGTCATTCCCTCAGTGACATGGGAGTCCTCAGAAGTAATAACCACACTATCTCCCTGATGCTCAGGTACCTCATGAGCATCCATGAGTAATACTAAAAGAACTAGGCAGTATTTACGCCTCTTAGATGGCTAAGCCCACTGGTTTCTTATTTAGGGCCCCGTCCTTGTGGCTCTACCCCCAGAGAGCTAAGTCCAGGGGCTTCAGAAGCTCATGGTCTCCAAAGTTCTTGGGTCAACTGCCCTCTTGGGTACTTGTATAAGAAAAATAGGCCTTTCCTAACAGAGCTGAGCTCTTCAGATGTGCTGACCATTCTGGAAATTACATGGGCTTTGAAACTCTCATGGTGGGCTGTGCCTATAGGGGAGGATCATTCTCAGAACAACATGGCTAATCACTTTTTTACACTGAGCAAAGCAAGGGTCCACCTACCTCATTTAAAATCATTCCATCTTAAAGTCAGTCACACTTGGGGGGTCAGTAGGGCAGGGACCGGGAGGGCAGTGTGGTGGGGGAGAGGAGGGACTATCAGTCACAGAATGAAAGCAAATGGAACTGGATATGGATTAGACTTAGGGTTCAAGGACTAAAACCTACGGGATGGGGGCCAAGGGGGTGGGAACAAGGGTAAGACAGGAGAGGAGGCTTCAAATCCTGTGGATAGATCTCTATTGTACAGACTTCTTGTCCTCCTCAAACATTCACTGTTGTACTGGGGTCATTTTAAATGCCTTTCTGTGGACTCCAAAGGTGGTTCTGGAATGTGCCTTCAATGGGCCTTGGTTACTGCTTCACTAGAACTCTTTCATATGTCTAGGTGTGACTGGGGCCACAAATGGGGACAGCTAAATATACTGTGCTGTGATTCTTTTTAATATCCTGTGGCTTCATGCTAGGAAGAAAGGGGGGGGGGGAGGAAAGAAGGCAATAGGAAGGAAGGAAGGAAGGAAGGAAGGAAGGAAGGAAAGAAGGAAGGAAGGAAGGAAGAAAGGAAAGAGAAGGAAAGAAAGAAGAAGAGGAAGGAAGGGTGAAAGGGAGAAAGGAAGGGAGTAAGGAAGGAAGGAAGGGAAGAAGAGAGGAAGGGAAGAAGAGAAGAGAGGAAGGAAGGAGGGAAGGAAGCTGTATGATTCGTTTGTTCCCCAGTTACTTCTAGGAACTTACCTACGTTTACGGCTCTTGTGTTTCTGAAAGAAAAAAAGAACATACAGTAAAGAGATAAACATTTAGATTCAATAAAAGCCAACATTTATCTGATACATGATATGAACCTGACTGAGGCCCCAGAAAAATTTCACTCAGTTTCCAAGCCTGGGAAAGTGAGGGTGTCACAGCTCTACTATTTGTTGTCAACTTTTTGGCTTTCAATCTAAATGAGGGTTGGGGAACCTGGGGCCTCAAGGTCATATGCGGCTGTCTAGGTCCTCAAGTTCAGCCCTTTGACTGAATCCAAACTTCACAGAACAAATCCCCTTAATAAAAGGATTTGTTCTGTAAAACTTGGACTCAGTCAGAAGGCTACACCCAAGGACCTAGAAGGCCACATGTGGCCTCAAGGCTGCTGGTTCCTCAACCCTGGGCCCTAAACTGACCTGTCCACCCATACATGCAGAGACATTTTGAAGGCCATGCATAAAGACAAAACTCACAGGACAACATTTTAGATTAGAGGCAGAGAACCTTTTTTTTCCTTCTTTCTATTAAAGGTCAATAATTAAAAGTAAAAAAAAATCAAGGAGCCTAATTAAAAAGCCCAGAATGAATCTGTTTATTTATTTGTTTTTTTGTCTTGTCTTTGGAGGGGGGAAGGCAGGGCAATTGCGGTTAAGTGACTTGCCCAAGGTCACGCAGAAATTTGTTTATTTTTAAAGGGAAAAATAAAAAATGCAACAAGCATTTATTAAACACCTACAATGTACTAGCCACTGTAGCTACCAAAGCAAAAACAAAATCATCTCTGCCCTCAAAGAGCTTATATTATATTGGAAGGAAACAAAAAGAATATAGATTAGTGAATACAAAATATAAAGTAAATCTTCCTGAGTTCAAATACAGCCGCAGACACTTCCTAGCTGTGTGACCCTGGGCCAGTCACTTAACCCTGTTTGCCTCAGTTTCCTCATCTGTAAAATGAGCTGAAGAAGGAAATGGCAAACCACTCCTGTATCTTTGCCAAGAAAACCCCCAATGGGGTCATGAATTGTCAGACACGATTGAACAACAACAAAAACAAAATATAAAGTAATTTGGGGAGGAGGGTAGAATAGAAAGTAGCCACTAAGAGGATCAGAAAAGGCCTCACACAGGAGGTGGTATTTGAGTGGGGTCTTGAAGCAGCTAGGTGGTATAGTGGATAGAATGCTGGACCTGGAGTCAGGAAGACCTGACTTCAAATCCAGTCTCAGACACTTATTGTGTGACCTTGGGCAAATCACTTAACCTTGGTCTCCCTCAATTTCCTCAACGATAAAATGGGAATAATAATGGTACCTAACTCCCAGAATTTTTATGAGGAAAAAGTGAGATAATATTAGTAAAGCACTTAGCATATAGTAGGTGCTTAATAAATGCTTATTTTCTTCCTTTTTTCCTTGAAGGAGGCTAGGGATTCTAAGAGGCTGAAGTGAGAAGGGAGTGAGTGAATTCCAGGCCTGAGGGATGGGCTAAACAAAAGTACTAAGACAGGAGATGCAATAATATACACAGGGACCTTTTTTGATGGATTACAAACTGTTCCACTCATCAGCTCTTAAAATGAAGTGTGGAGAATACCAACCCGATTCAGTAAATATGACAAACATCTCCATTCCTGGATATAACCCAGGGAGGAGAAAAGATGGAAGAAATTAAGAGGGAAGGTGTAAGACAAAAGGAAAAAAATGTACCCAGCAAAGATACAAGAGAAAGTGCTTTTGTGGAGTAGCATCTCTGCACCTTATGGCCTTTTCCAATACTGTCGCTCTAGAGTCCAGGGGTGGGGAACCCGCAGCCTCGAGGCCACATGTGGCCCTCTAGGTCCCCAAGTACAGCCCTTAACTAAATCCACTTGAGGACTTAGAGGGCCACGTGTGGCCTCAAGGCCATGGGTCCCCCACCCCTGCTCCAGACCTTCAAAGAGATGTTGCCTTTGTGCATCTATCAGCCAAAATGGGAATGTCTCCCTTTGGTGCCTGCCTCCCAGGCTCCCCACCTCTGGGTGACATGCTTAGCTAGTAAAATTCCATACTTATGGGGGCTATATTCTAATTCCAATCCATATTCAAATTCACTATATTAATTTTAAAGTGTTAATTGAGCTGATCACTAACATTTTTAGACAAGTTTTTGAACTCTCTCACATGTCCCTATTAAATAGCTAGGAATGAAATTACTTCTTTGCCTAAAAATTAAGGCATACACATAAAGTCATGTAATCAGTAAAAACTCAAACCCAAAGCAACAAGCTCAGGACATTGACTTTGTTATGGTGTATAAAATGTTTGACACAGATAGACATGAACTTCTAGCGATTTAAAAAAAAAATTACATATAAACCACAAAAGTATAAAAAATTTGAAGAACTTACAACCATGAGCAGAAAGTGTTAAAGCCCCCACTTCCCTCCCTGGGACAGACTTCTTCCTCAGTCCTCCTCATCTTCTGGGACTCCTATCTTCCTAAACCAAACCCTTTGCAGCTCAGGGCAAGGCAAGGCAGGTGAGTTAGGTAGGGATTCAGAGGATAGGAGGAGGGAGGGAGTTGGATTAGTTTTGGTGGAAGAGAGGGGAAGATCAGAAGGAAGAGGAAAGGACAAAAGAAGGGTCAAGGAAAAGGGAATGAAGTTAAGGAAAAAGATGGGAGTTACAGGTCAGGAGTCAGCCAGAATTGGTTTACTGAGCAGCCAGTGATCCAGCTGGGCAAAAGGCTCTGGTATATTGAGTCAGGTGTGGAAGTCACCAATACTCTTAATTTTCAGTTCACATAGATTCAAAGAAATGCCTATCTATTTAGTGAGGCACTTGACTTTTCTCAGGCCTCTGTTTCCCTACTTATAGAATGGAGGTAATAATATTTGTACCTCCACAGCTTTGTTATACAGGAAAGTGTTTTGTAAATCTGAAAGCACTATAGAAATATGAGTTGTAATTATTTTTTGCCTCTGCTCTAGTCTACACTTAAATCATCCCAGGCAGATTAGTATTTATTCCAGTCTTTAAAATCTCTTCAAAGAAGTAGATCCTAAATCAGCTGCATATTGACTTAGAAAACCACAATTTAACATTATCTATGTTGTATTGTATTTTTACTTATTTTGTTAAATATTTCCCAATTACATTTTAATGGCCATATGCTTAACACCTCTGCTCTAAATCATATCTTCTTAACAACCTGGTTTTGCCTCACGTTCAGTGAGTTTTTATATCTTCCTTAAATAAATGTCTTTTGCTTCAATTAAAATCCCCTTCTCTTTTTTTACCAGGTTTCTAACTGAGTGAAAAACCAGCTGGTCTATCTATTGAATTTTTGGCATCTGGACCTATGACATCATCATTGTGGGGAATGTTTATTGGGAAAACTCCCTTTACCAAGAAAATCAACAACTGGGAGGGGGGGGGTTAAACAATCTGCCCATGTTCATACAGCTAGTGTGTATCATAGGAAGGCCCTGAAACCAGCTATCTCTGACTCCAAGGCCACCAGCTATCTATTCACTGTCATGCTCTGTCTATTCTTTTTGCCAGGTAAGCTCAATTCCCATAGCCCTTTTAAAAATATAATTCCTACTAATTTCTGCTGTTGTTTTGTGGACTCCACCCAGGTGAGCCAAACTTCTGGTGAGACTGTAGGACCTAGATATGATATAGAGTATGGAAGGTTCCTAACCTCACAGAACCTTTTATGCTTCCAGTCAATTCTCTCCATTCTCTGGCATCAGCATCACCCAAAGTAGCCCCCAGTTTCTCTATGAGGAGAGGAGAGAGGAGCAAGCAGGTTGCTATAAGGGTGCTGGGTTTGCTGCGAAGCTCTTGGAAAATGTAGAGATTCACAGGGAGCACTTTTCTAATTAATAACTTCTAGCCATCCTAAAATTCTGGAGCAAGGAACCCTTTTTATCAAGAATATCTGCTGGTCAGCACCAAAAGTGGGGCACGAAGAATTGGGAGCAGCCAGTTCTGCTGGTCCCCTAGATACTCTTCATACAAAAAGACTTTATGTGTTCATTCCATAGAATTCTTTCTATCCCCAGGCCTCAGGGCTGAGCCTCTTACCATGAGAAAAGAGATATCATCTTCTTTCATCTCCATCTGTAGCCGCCCGATCTCGTGAGCCAAGGCCTCTGTCTCTTCTGCCAACTGTTTCATTTTTTCTTCTACCTGCCTCAGTTTCTGCCCAGCCTCCTCAGTCACTGCGTCCAGGGCTGCCCGCTCTTCTACTCTCAAGAACTCCCGGAGTTTCTCAAACTCCTGCCGGATCCTGCCCTGAAGCCAGGCAGCTTCCACCTACAGCAGATGGGAGAGAATATGAGCTGAGCAGAGGGGTTAGAAAGGCCTGGGAGAAGGTACAGAGTGAGGAATTAGGAGACATGGAGAAAGGGGTCCAAGTTAGGCTGGAGACAGAAAAGAGTAGGAACAGAGAGGAGATTTGTCAAGGCTGAGGAATGCTGACCTTGAATCTTCGGGTGAATTTTTGTGTTTAGAGGCTGAGAAGGATGATTTGGTAAATAAATGGATTAATTTTTCAAAAGTACAGTAATAAGAACAATAGTTAACATTTATTAATAGTTAATTAAATAATTAAGTTAATTAATAGTTACCATTTAGTACTTTATGGTTTGCCAAGTTTTAGATATATTATCTCATTTGATCCTTACAACAACCCTGTCAGGAAGGCACTATTCTCTGCATTTTACAGATGAGGAAGTAGAGGCTGAGTCAGGGCACATTCACATGGCTACTAAGGGTCTGAGACTGACTTTTATCTCAGATCTTCCTGACTTCAGATCCAGTGCTCTACCCACTACTCAGCTCTTCTTAAACTGTGGGGAACAGGAGCACCTGTTGGTCAGCACCCAAAATGGTGCTGGGCAAGTAACCTCTGGGGCCTCAGTTTCCTCTTCTGTAAAATGGATAATTTCACCTCAAGTACCTACTTATAGGGTTAACAGGATCATAATTATAGAACTGTAAGGGACCTTAGAGATCACCTAGTCCAGCCCCTTCATTTTACAGATGAAGAAACTGAAGCCCCTATGGAGATCCAATGGCTTGCCCAAGGACACTGTTAAGGTGTTTTCAGTCATGTCTGGCTCTCTGTGACCCCACTTGGGGTTTTCTTGGCAGAGATACTGGAGTGGTTGGCTATTTCCTTCTCCAGCTCATTTTACAGATGAGGAAACTGAGGCAAACAGGGCTAAGTGACTTGCCCAGGGTCACACAGCTAGTAAGTATCTGAGGCTAGATTTGAACTCAGGAAAAGGAATTTTCCTCACTCCAGGCCCAGTACTCTATACGCTGAGACATCTAGCTGCCCAAGGTGACACAGGTAACAAATGGCAGAATTAAGATTTGAATCCAAGTCCCAAATCCAGCCCTCTTTTCCCTGTACTTCTTTTTGTCTTGAGGCTCATATAAGATCAAATATTTAAAGTGTTTCAAGCATTTATTAAGCACCTGCTATATGCCAGGCACTGTATGCTTTCCATATGTCAGTTATTATTCTTGCCTTCCCACTGAGAGGGAGGGGGGTGGGGATTTTCCAGAAATGTCAGGCAGCACATACTGCCCAGTTGCTACAGAACAGAGAAAAGACTTTACGGTCCCATGGCTGGACTGTGACAAGGTCTACCCTCATCACAGAGATGGGGAAATCAGGGAGATGGCACTGACTATCAGAATCACTGTCACCACTGAGGATGAGGCCTGACAAAGTACTCCAGGATGTGGGGACCTGGCCTTTGTTGCAGTCTTTCAGGGAGGCACCACTGCTGACAGGGTCAGGCCGCATTACAGTTAAGCCTCTGGACCCAACGGAACTGACATTTTCAGGGAGGAAGCAGGGATATGGCTTTGACAGCTGATGAAAGGCCCAAATGTCTGCAGGCTGCCCCTGACCTCATCAGCTTTGGCTGTTACGGCCCCTCACTGTTCATTGCTGTTGGAATTGCATGAGTTGTAGCTGGGCATTTTTAGAATGGCTATCCAAGGTAAGCAGCATGGCAAAGTAGAGAGGGCACTGGTCTTCGAGGCAAGAAGATCTGCCCCAGACACTTACCAGCTATGTAACCCTACGCACAGCAACTAAGATTTCTCACCCTTAGTTCCCTCAAATGCAAAATGGAGATAATGAAGGTGAAATGAGATAATGCATGGAAAACTTTTGCAACTCTTAAAGTGTTATGCATTTAAATGCCAGCTATTATTGTTAATCAATCAACAAGTATTAATTAAGTGCTTACTGTGTGCCAGGCACCGTGCTAGAGACTGGAGGATATGAATACAAAAAGTGAAATCCCTGCCCTCCAGAACTTTACATGTAACAATTTACTATGTAACCTTACATGTAACAACACATACACATATAAGTAAATACAAAGTATCTTTGCAATAACCTTCTATAGCTCATTTTACAGATGAGGAAACTGAGGAAAACAGGGTTAAGTGACTTCCCAGGGTCACACAACTAGCAAGTATCTGAGGCCAGATTTGAACTCAGGAAGATGAATCTTCCTGATTTCAAGCCCAGTGGTCTATCCAGTATACGACCCAGCTGCCCCTTACATAGCCACCATTAAACAACAAAATAAAAAGTATATGCCAAATAAATACAAAGTAAGTTTGAGCCATAACACCAGCAACATATTGGCTACCCAGAGCCATTATCTGAAAGACAATGTTGCACAGTTGATAGAAGATCAGGAAGATCTTGGTTCAAGTTTTGACGCATTCTAGCTATGTAACTATGGACAAAGTTACTTAATCTCTCACAGCCTCAGGCAGCTCTTCAGGACCACAGTTCTTAACCTGGGGTCCACAGATTTCAGGGAGCCTATGAACTTGGATGGGATAAAAAATTACATCTTTATCTTCACTGACTTTTATTTTCACTTGTAATCCTATGTGTTTTATCTTGTTTGTTTTAAAATAGTTTTCGGAGAAGGGGTCCATAGGCTTCACCAGACAGCTGGGGTGGGGGTAAGGGTTCATGACACACATGAAAAAAGCTGCTTTAAGAAAGGGATAAAAATTAGTTGCCCATTTGTATAGGTAGAGGGAATTTCTGCACTGGGGGTTCTCCACACTGATGAAATCAGAAATCTGGATGATTCCTGCAATATCTCCCCAGCCCCACCTTCCCCAATCACCATACTCAATTGCAGACTGGGCTCTACATACCATCTACTCTAAGCCTAAAGATAACACTTGTGAAGTATTTAGGGCATATACACACAACCAGTTCCATGAGTCCCATGAAGCTGAAACCTGCCAGTAAAGACAAGAATTCAGCATGAGGTTCTTAACAAGAAGTTCAATCAAGCTTGTCCTATGAGAAGTGATCCTCAAGGGATGGAGCTCTCCTCACTAAAGCAACAGTTGTACCTTTTCTGAGACATCCCATCTGAGGTCTTTGGCAGTTTCATTAACATCATCCATATGCTCTATTTATCACTGAACGGGTGGACTAGGTCACTAACAAGGAGTTCCTGGAGTACTACAGGTCTAGTAGCACTGAAACCCCACCCCCTCCTCACAACTGGCTCTTGCTACAGGACAGAAACAGGTAGACAGGTGTAGCCATAATGGCTTTTGTTTTCTTTGAATGGCTCAGCTTGCCTCATTGAGCCTCTGGACACTGTGGCTTGCTCTTCCGGGGCAGGAGGCCCGGGGAGCATGCCGGGAGGCAGACGGCTTCCTGTGTGGGGAGTCATGGGGCTGGCTGAGGGGAGGTGTTAGCTCCAGAACCTGGTCTACCCTAGGGGGAGGAGCCAACTCAGGAACCAATCGGCCCTGGTCATTTGGGCGGAGCTTGATGATGTCAGAAACCCTATAAGAGGGGAGAGGACAGCTTGAAGATTCTTCCTCTCTTTCCTTTTCCGGTTGGAGCCAGAGGCAGTTACAACGACCGTTACAGAGGCAGTTACGACCGTTACATCGTCAGTTTCAGTTGCAGCTTCAGTTTCAGAAACAGACACAGCTGAGGCAGGAGCTGCCAGCAGCAGAGCTGATCTACGGGAGGAAGCTGAACAAAGACTTCAGTCCAGTGGGTAATCTTATTACCATCAAGGGGGAAACATGATTTTGCTTTACGCAATCATGTTTCTCTGTAGCCTCCTGGTTACTCTTTCAAGGCGTACTTATTGGGCCTGGAAGATTATGACCAACATATCAAAATGGGGTTGCTGGTTCATGGGTTGGTTACTGTTGAGCCTAAATAAATGTTTTGATTCTTCTGCCTTCTACTATGAGAGTTTCTTCTATCCGGCGATTCCGAACCTTTCAGACATGTTTATGATCTTCTTTGAGATTATAAACTCGGCCCTCCTGATACATTTGGCGTCACGAACAGGATCGCTAGGTATAAGATCTCTATTTAGAAGCAGAACAATTTCAGAGGAAGAGATAAATATCCCAGGATGGGAGGATCCATTTTATTCCTCCCTAGCAAAAGAATTGGCTAAAAAAGCTGGACCCTGTGAAAACTGGGAACCAAGGCTACGGAGAGGAGATCCTAGGGATTTGGAAAAGTGTTTACGAGAAGTTGGGATTCAGTCAGGGGCATCACTATCTAGGCAAAGCTGGATAGTGTTATCAGCCTACCGGCTAGTATACGAAAGATTGAGATTAAGTGAAAGACATAGGGGCACTCCTACCCCACAGGAAGAAGAGGAATCTCAGATAGCAGGAGACCAAACTGACTCAAATGAGAACTTTTCTATTAATGTGGCTAAGAGCAACAGGAGACCAAAAAAGCCCAGAGTGCATTTCAACCCAGCCCAGAAAGAGCCGGCTGAGGCACAAAACACTACTGGGGTTCAGGATGTGCCTCACACAGAGAATAGGAGATGGTTAAATGATCAGACAAGGGCTCGACCCATACAAAGGAGGAAGACAGAAACCCGAGGTGAAGATTCAGTTACAAGGGAAATTCAGGAAGATTTCTCACCGCAAGAGGTCACAGATATTTTGAGTAGATTCAGCCAAAGAATAGGAGAACCATTGATATCTTGGATGGTAAGACTCAGTGATCAAGGGGCCGGTGGAATATCAGTAGATGGGACAGACTGCATGAGATTCATAGGTATCAGCCATGATCCTCTAGTTCAACAAGCTTTTAGGGAACATCATCAGCAAGGAGATGGTGATAGCAGGACTACTCTGTTGGCATTAGCCGCTGTGGGATGCAATAAGAGATATGATACTGATTCTATGTGGCCCACTGAGCACAGACCCTGGTATTCACTTAGAGATTGTATCATGAGACTAAAGGAGGAGGTAATGAAGACTGCCATTATGATAGGAACTGCAGACAAATATTACAATGATCCAATGGGACTGTCTCATAGGAATTTAATAATTAGGACAGCTCCCCCTGCTTATAAACAACTAATTTTGAATTTATTGCTTGGAGAAGTAGGGAGCCGTCTTACAACAGTGATAAATAAGATTTTACAGTTATATGACTTAGGTGACTGGGGAAGGGATAGATCTCCTCGAGAGAGAAGAGTGAATAACCAGCAAACTTGGCGCCAAAGGAGAGTAACAAGGAAAGAAATGTTTACTACTTTATTGAGAGCAGGGGTAGGTTTTGAAATGATAGATGGAATTCCAACCAATGAATTATACAGAATGTATAGAGGACTTGATAACACGAGAGATAGGGAAATCAGAACTGCTCCTGCAAATGCTACAGATGTTGAACCTTCAAACCCAAGTGAATCATATGAAAGGGAATACTAGGGAATAGGCCGAGCCCCAGTCCAAATTAAGGAAATACACAGGCTGGATTGTAGACCTCACATTAACTTGACCATATATTGGAAAAATGGGTCAAGTACGGTAACTGAGGCATTAATAGATACTGGGGCCGAGGCCACCCTTATTTATGGAAATCCAGACAAGTTCAGCCATGGAACTCCTATTACCATCACAGGACTAGGAGGGACTGAAATATCAGCCAGACAAGTTAAATTGATGATGAAAATTGGACAGTTGCCCAAGAAAGAATATAGTGTGGTTATTGTGCCTATTCCTGAATACATCATTGGAATAGACATTTTGAAGGGTATGACCTTAAATTTACCTGAAGGGAAATACCAATTTGCTGTGAGGAAAATAGGCATTAATGCAGTCTTAGTGGGGAAAATCAAGATGGATCCAATCACTTTGCCCGAACCTTCTGAAGTAATTACTTTGAGGCAATATCGTGTGCCAGGTGGGCAAGATGAAATTGCCAATACTATAAGAGAATGTGTTGAGGCAGGAGTGTTAGTCCCTACAACTACTCAATGGAACAACCCTGTCTGGCCAGTCCGAAAGTCAGATGGAACATGGAGGATGACAGTAGATTATAGACAGCTGAACAAAGTGACTCCTCCCTTGTATGCTGCTGTCCCAGACACAGTTACTTTAATAGAGAGAATACAAAAACGTGAAGGGACTTGGTATGCAGTTATTGATTTGGCCAATGCCTTCTTTACAATCCCAATAGACCCCAAGCAATGGAATCAGTTTGCTTTTACTTGGCAAGGCCGACAGTATACATTTACACGCCTGCCGCAAGGATATATTCATAGCCCAACTATTTGCCACAGGATTGTAGCTGAACATTTGGATGAATTAAAGTTACCTGGTGTACAGCTTACACATTACATAGATGACATCATGATACAAGGAAAGAATATAAAGGAGGTGGAGGAGAGTTTAGTATTATTAATTGACCATATGAAAAGCAAAGGATGGGAAATCAACCCCGCAAAGGTTCAAGGGCCAGCTCAAACTGTAAAATTCTTGGGGATACAGTGGAATAGAGGACTGCGAGAAATTCTCCCACAAGCTCGACAAAAAATCCAGGATTTTCCCACCCCTACCAATAAGAAAGAGGCCCAAAAGTTCATAGGGCTGTTTGGTTATTGGAGACACCACATCCCACATTTGGGACAGATTTTAAAACCCTTGTATAAAGTCACCAGAAAGAAATATGAATTTGACTGGGGACTTGAACAAAGTAGAGCTTTTGAGGAAGCAAAGGCTGCTATTCAATTAGCTCTAGACTTATGGCCTATGCAAAATGGGCCAGTGGAGTTACAAGTGACTGTACAAGATGACTATGCAAATTGGAGTCTGTGGCAAAAACAACAAAGCCGAAGTGTACCTTTAGGCTTTTGGTCAAGGAAACTACCCTCATCTGGAGTGCAATATACACCTTTTGAGAAGCAGCTGTTAGCTGCATATTGGGCTTTAGTAGAAACTGAGCAACTAACTCTGGGTCATGAAGTGGTATTAAGGCCTGGAATTCCAATTATGACTTGGGTAATGAGTACCCCAGCTTCTCACAGAATTGGACATGCACAAGAGGCAAGCATAATCAAATGGAAGTGGTATATTCAGAATAGGTCCAGAGCAGGCAAAAATGGAGTTTCTGCTCTACATGAATCTGTGGCGAACATTGATACTGAGAGCAATGAAAAGCCCCTTGAATCTAAGCAACAGATGGTACCATCCTTAGTGAAATGGAATAATGGATATGACGGACTAAATGAAGAACAGAAGAAACATGCTTGGTTTACTGATGGGACAGCAAAATATTTAGGACAGAAGAGACATTGGAAAGCAGTAGCCTATAACCCCTGTACAAGGAGAACTCTGGAAAGTTCTGGGATAGGTGGAAGTAGCCAATATGCTGAACTGATGGCAGTGCATCAGGCCATCAGAGCAGAGAAAGGAGGACAGTGTCATATATTTACTGACTCGTGGGCGGTAGCTAATGGATTAGCTACGTGGATGCCTATATGGAAGAATCAGAATTGGGAGATTCATGGCAAACAAGTTTGGGGTAAAGAGTTATGGGAAAATATATGGGACATGTCTTTGTTTACAGATCTGTCAGTTTTTCATGTTGATGCTCATGCAACCCTGACCACACCAGAACGTGAGTACAATGCACATGTGGATCGACTAGCAAAGATTGCTACTGAATGTATTGTCCCTACTCCGACTCCAACTGATGACCCAGCCTTAGCAAGATGGGTCCACCAGACTGCTGGCCATTTAGGGGTCCAGGCCACCCATCGATGGGCACAGGATCGAGGTATCAGTATTTCTCATGCGTTGTTAAAACAAATAACAGAGGAGTGTTGTATATGCCAATTAGAAAAAGAACGAACTCTTCCTAGGATAGTTACTGGAGAAATAGCAAGGGGAAAAGTTCCAGCCCAAATTTGGCAGATAGATTATATTGGCCCACTACCCCAGGATAAAGGATGTAAATATGTATGTACGTGTGTTGACACCTATTCAGGTGTACTAGTGGCTTGTCCTTATAAAGACGCAACTCAGAAAAACACCTGTAAAACTTTAGATATTGTAAGTTTATATTATGGAACCCCAATGCAGATTCAAAGTGACAATGGGTCACATTTCAAGGGCAAAGAAGTGAAAAGATATTGTGTGTTGAATAATATAGAATGGATATATCATATTCCATATTACCCACAAGCATCTGGGCTAATTGAAAGAATGAATGGATTGTTGAAAGAACAGCTGAGAAAATTAAGCTCAAATAATTCATATCGACATTGGAAGGATAATTTGTCTATTGCCTTACGTAATTTGAATAATAGACCCTTAGGGGGGAGTACACCTCTAGCCAGAATGATGACCCCAAATCTGCAGATCAGAGAACAGCAAACATGTGAGATTCAAAACATTGAATTTTGGACTGTGAGGGAAGATGTCCCACTACCAAGTCCAGGAACATCTGGTTCAGCAGGATATGATTTACATTGTATAGAGAATTTTAGGTTAAATAGGAAAGAGATAAGAAAAACCCCTACTGGAGTATGTATGAGAATCCCCAAGAATCATCTTGGATGGATATTACCTAAACCAGGATTAGCGGCTCAAGGAATACATGTATTGGCTGGAGTGATAGATTCTAATTATCAAAAAGAAATTGTTGTGACACTCCAGAATATGGGTAAAAAACCTGTACAATTTTGTAGAAATGATAGGATGGTTCAAGTCATTATTATCCCCTGTGAAAAAATACCCTTTGTGAAAACTGACCCTCCTCCCAAAATAACTACTAGAGGGGCAAAAGGGTCTTGCTCCATTGATAGAATAAAGTCAGGAGCTAAGGTATGGGTAAAACGGAAGCCAGATGATATTCCAAAGGCTGCAGAAGTTATAGCCCATGGGAAGGACAACACTGTAACAGTTGTTTATTCAGGGGAAAATAATTACCAAATCGTACCCCTGAACCATATATTTTACCGTGAATAGGTTATAATAATAGATTCACAGACTATTCTTTTTGTCCTTTGTTTTGGCTAACCTTGTTGCTAGTTTTGTTTCCTTCAGGCTTAAGCACCCTGCACTTTCCGGTGACTGCCTAAGCATGTAGCATTCTTGGAATTCCTGCCAGCTCCTTAAAGAAATGACCTCTGGAATGGGACTTTTTGGGGGCAGGGCCATCTCTACATCCAATTTCAGCATGAAGAAGCTATGGAAAATGAGACCTTCACCCCTCACCCCAAGATTTTGAGCCCCAATCGTTCAAGGGGGTGGAAATGATGATAGTGTTCTGTTTACTTATTTTGTGTTATCCTTGCTGTGTTGTTTTATTGTTATGATATTATTGATCCTATGTAATGGATACAAGGATTTAGGGGTGGACATTTGAATTATTAATAATTATTTTGGGGATGATTGATTGAAGAGATTATCTTGCTGGGACCTAGGGGTGGATCGCATTTGAATCGTTAAACCAATGTTTAGGAATGTCACCAAATGATATGTTTTGCTTTATAATGAATGATATGTTTTAGTTTCCTTTGTAATTGAATCACAATGTATGTTCTAGGATACATGGCTGATTAGATTATGTATCCTATAACAAGGGGTGGAATGTAGCCATAATGGCTTTTGTTTTCTTTGAATGGCTCAGCTTGCCTCATTGAGCCTCTGGACACTGTGGCTTGCTCTTCCGGGGCAGGAGGCCCGGGGAGCATGCCGGGAGGCAGACGGCTTCCTGTGTGGGGAGTCATGGGGCTGGCTGAGGGGAGGTGTTAGCTCCAGAACCTGGTCTACCCTAGGGGGAGGAGCCAACTCAGGAACCAATCGGCCCTGGTCATTTGGGCGGAGCTTGATGATGTCAGAAACCCTATAAGAGGGGAGAGGACAGCTTGAAGATTCTTCCTCTCTTTCCTTTTCCGGTTGGAGCCAGAGGCAGTTACAACGACCGTTACAGAGGCAGTTACGACCGTTACATCGTCAGTTTCAGTTGCAGCTTCAGTTTCAGAAACAGACACAGCTGAGGCAGGAGCTGCCAGCAGCAGAGCTGATCTACGGGAGGAAGCTGAACAAAGACTTCAGTCCAGTGGGTAATCTTATTACCATCAAGGGGGAAACATGATTTTGCTTTACGCAATCATGTTTCTCTGTAGCCTCCTGGTTACTCTTTCAAGGCGTACTTATTGGGCCTGGAAGATTATGACCAACATATCAAAATGGGGTTGCTGGTTCATGGGTTGGTTACTGTTGAGCCTAAATAAATGTTTTGATTCTTCTGCCTTCTACTATGAGAGTTTCTTCTATCCGGCGATTCCGAACCTTTCAGACATGTTTATGATCTTCTTTGAGATTATAAACTCGGCCCTCCTGATACAACAGGACACCAAAGAAGCTCCTATGGTGGGATACAGTGGAGTGACAAGAGTATTTGTTGTGTTTATTTTGTGCCAAGCTCTGTGCTAAATGACTCTAATAGGGCTGCTGAAAAGGGAGAGACAGAGTACCCAAGTTGAAGAGATGGAGAAGACCAAAGAATGAGCTAAGCAAGAGTGAAGTGAGCATGGCTGGGACCCCTTAAGAAATGGTGATCCCCACATAGAGAACAAATAGCCATGTTACAGATGCTTAGAATGTGCTAGAGCATAATTGCAACTGTAAGAGGCAATAACGGACTGCTGAGAATCAATAATCCTTTGGTGCATAACAATTGCAAGGGAACTGGCTCTTTTTTTTTCAGCAAAGGAAGTTCTAGAGCTTAAGAGACAATGCTCCTGATAGAGATACAGAAGTGCTACAAACAGTGGCTGCAGTAGCTGGTCTAAAAACAAGCATCATGAACACCAGGCATCAGCAACCTCCTCCTTCCTTTCTAGGAGAAAGGAAGCCCCTTGAGGACAGGGACTGTTTCCTTTGTGTGTGTTTTGGTTTTTTTCTTTGTATCCCCAGTGTCTAGAACTATATCTCACACATGGTTGGCACTTAATGAACATTTGTTAGATTTGTTGAAATTCTCTATAGATGAAGAGAAAGAGAAAAAGGCAGCCAAAAAGGGCATGTTCTCACTGAGATCATAAATGTACCATTATTCATCTTCTTTTCTAATGGAAGAATGTACTCTTCACCATCATCATCATCAATAACAAAATAATAATCATAATAAACATCTATTGTAATACTTAATATGTGCCAGGCACTGTGCTAAGTGCCTTCAAATATTATGTCCTTTAATCTTCACAACCACCCTGGGACATAGGTGCTATTATGATTATTCCCATTTCAGTGATTTGCCCAGGGTCACAGAGCTAGTGTCACCTAGCTGCGCACTACCACAACCAACTGGTACTCACAAGGACCATGAGGTACTTGTAAGGATTCTGGTCCCATGTAGCCAGAAAATATTTAATAAAAACTGTTCTTACAATTCCAAGGGACTTGTAGTGAAAAATGCTATCCCACCCCCAGAGAAAGAACTGGTGGAGTCTGAATGCAGATTGAAGCAGACTATTTTTCACTTTCTTTATTTTTCTTGGTTTTTTTTTGGGGGGGGGTTCTTTTGCAATATGGTAATATGGAAATACATTTTGCATAATTATAGATGTATAATCTATAGCTCAATGCTTGCCTTCTCAAGGAAGGGGAAGGGGGGAGGAAGAGAATTTGGAACTCAAAATTTAAAAAACAAATGTTAAAAATGGTTTTTACATGTAATTAAGAAAAAATAAAATTAAAAAAAACCAAACTGTTCTTAAAGATCCCGTAACCTTCAACTTAAGACAGAACAGAACATTTTGAAACAAAATTGAAACAAAGGTTTTGAAAAGAAATTCAAACTGGCTTCTACATTAGTCATAGGTCATTGTTCCCAGCCAGCTGCACAGAGACAGCAAACAGGTCTAGCTCTGAATTGGGTGACCAAATATCGAAGAGGCTCTGCCCAGCAGTATTTTATACGGACCAGTGAGGACGAAATTATAGGTGCTCAGGCAGGTAGCTAGGGAAGTGGTAGCAGCCACATGAAATTCAATGCAGGTTGGTAGTGACCAGGCACATTCTACATCCCACAGCTGTCCATCCATTGCTATGGCCAACTTAGCTTCCATCTAGTCCCTACTGAGCTGCTGCTATCTCACAAAGAGAGCTTAAGATAAGAAGCCAGGAGATGATGGGTAACCTTATATTTATCTTTGACTCCAACCACGGAAGCCTTCTAGAAAATTCAAGGCAATCTTATAGGTATTTATAAAGCACCTAGTATGTTCAAAGCTCTATGCTATAATGTTTGGGTATACAAAGCCATAAAAAATTCCAGTCTTTTGAGCAGGCAGATTTCAGAAAAACCTGGAATAACTTACATGAACTGATGCAAAATGAAATGCATTAGGAAGATTCCTGGGGGGAGCTAGGTGGCAAAGTGAGTACAGCACTGGTCCTGGAGTCAGGAGGACCTGAGGAACTGAGTTCAAATCCAGCTTCTGACATTTGACACTTACTAGCTGTGTGACCCTGGGCAAGTCACTTAACCGTCACTGCATCTCTCTCTCTCTCTCTCTCTCTCTCACACACACACACACACACACACACACACACACACACACAGGAAGATTCCTTGAATAGTAGAGTTAAGAAGATTTGTAGAGGGGATAGTTAGGAAGCTACTGCAATGAACTAGGAGAGAAGAGATGCAGACCTGAACAAGGCTGACTACAGAGAGAAAAGCCCAAAGTTATAGTCTTGATCTTCCAAGCTCCATCTTTCATTCATTTGTTCATTTCATTCAACAAGTATCTACAGTGTATTAGCTCTTCTTCCTTCCTCTCACCTTGTACTTCTAGCTCTGGCAGAGACTACCAGACAAGCCTTAGGGCTCCTAAAACAGACAGCTGTAGAGGGAGAAGATTTGGGGTCCCTGCAGAAAAACCCACACTACATTAGGGCCTGGCAAAGGTAGGGCACTCTTTTTTATGTTACTGTATCAGTGCTTACCCACCTCCTCTGCCTACTATCCTGCTTTCCCTTTTTTTTTCTGTCCTGAGCAGAAGCTCTGCAATTGCACAGTTTTCCCAATGAGACACTCACCTGATTGTGCTTGACAATGGCTTCATAAGAACGACGCATGGCTCGAAAAGCTTTGGCCTTCTCCCGAAGACTGTGCTCCATATTCCTGCACTTTGCCTGAATGAGAAGGAAGACAGGAAAAAAGGAGGTCACAACTCAGGTATGTTTGCCTTTGCCAATCTTTCATTCTCCTGGGTCCTCATGACAAGCAAGGATGTTAGTCACTGACATTTTTATAATCCTTTGTGATTAACAAACAGTAATAACTCACTTTGGCCAATCACTTTAAGGTTTACAAAGTGATTTCCTCACAACAATTCTATGAGGCAGGCAGTGTAAGCATTATTATTGTCATCTGACCCAGGTGGAAACTGAGGAGCAGAGAGTTAAGCAACTTGCCTGGAGTATTATAGCCTAATATAGATGGTAAATGCTAACCAGTCCACAAGCATTTATGAAGTGCCTACTATGTGCCAGGCACTGTGCTAAGGGGTAGGAATACAAATACAAAGAAGGAAACCATCCCTTCTCTCAAGGGTTCTATTGGAAGGTGGAGGGGGAAATATACACATATACATATATATCTATATACATACACATACATATATACACACACATATGTGTGTATAAACATATACATATATACAGAACAAACATAAAAATAAAACTAAAATATATAAATATAAGGCTGATATATCAATATCGGTATGTATATATATAAATATATACAACATATACAAGGGAGGGAGGGCATTAGCAGCTGGGGAGAGCAGAAAGAGCTTCAAGTAGAAGGTGGTGGTACTTGAGCTATATAGGTAGTATATTCCAGGCATGGGGCACAGCCAGTGCAAAAGTATAGAGAGAGGAGATGGAATGTCATGTGTTTAAAGAATAGAGAAAAGGCCAGTTTGGGCTGATGGTAGAGTAATATTTATTCTCCATAGGGGAAGGGGAAGTAATATACAATGAAGCTGGAGAGAATGTCTAGGAGGCAGAACCAAGATTAGAATTCACTTCTTTTGAATCCAAGACCAATATTCTTTCTGCTAGTGACTCTGAGAAAGTCACTTCTGTCTGCCTCAGTTTCCTCAATAAAATTGGGATAGTAATAGCACCTGCCTCACAGGGTTATCGTGAAGATCAAATAAATGCTTGTTCCCTTCTCCCATCATAGAATTTGAGAACTGAAAAGTGTCTCAGAAATCATTTAGTCCAATGCCTTAATTTTACCAATGAGGAAACTGAAGCCTTGCAAGGTAAATTGGTTTGTCCAAGGTCTTATATAGCTAGATCATGACAGATCTAGACCTAGAACCAAAGTCTTTTGAGTTCTCATTCAGAATTCTATTATGTCATGGATTCACCTAACATACAATAACTCTTACTATGTGTGTGACCTGGGGTAAGTCACTTAACTTTCCTTCTCTATAACATGAGGGGGTTGCATGAGTTCCCCTCCAGCTCCAGATCTCTGATCCCATGATAAGAAGTCATCAAAACTGTTGTTCTGTTTTGATCATTAAAATTAAGTCTACTGTACCATGTGGCAGACAGGGGATATGCTACATTGTGTAATTTTAAATGGAAAAATACTTGTTGTATATACTGCTTGTATACAGAGATAATAGCTTCCATCAAGCTATTTGATCCATTAAACATATTTGTTGTACATGCTACTTGGAGACAATAAGAACAGGTTCCATCAAGGATGATTCCTGGGGTCCTTTGGATGTGCAATCTGTGGGTCCTACTAATAAACAAGGAATTACTGAAGGCAGCAACACACAATAACGTAAATGTTTAATTGAGAGATGAATTATACCTATATTTGTGCCTTTTGCTCTAAGTGTATTTGAAAGCAGAATGAAAGATTTATTTATCTTAACACTTAGAAAGCTGGTGGCCCCAAAGAAGAGATAAAAGAAGAAACCTCCCTCATCTTTGAAGAGGCAGGGGATGATCAATTTAGAATACTACATATAAGGTCAGACTCTTTTTTTTTGATATGTCTGCAAGCCAACTAGCATTTATTAAGCACATACTGTGTGCCAGGCACAATGCTAAGAGCTGGGGATTAAAAAAAAAAGGCCAAAAAAAGTCCTTTTTCTCAAGCTCATAATCTAATGAAGAAGACAATCAGGGTTGCTAGAGCCAATCTGAACCTGATCTGACTGTCAAATTGTTTGGTATAGGCATTTATATCCCAGAAATTAGCAAATGCTACAAATCAGGGCTTGATTTATTATTTTGTTGACTGTCTAGACTTAAGAACATGATGGAGAAAATGTTAATAATGCCATTAAAATTAAAAGGGCGGCACAAGCACATTTTTCAGAGAGCTGGTTATTTCAACAACCAGCTGTTGACAAGCAATTGATATCACACAACTCTGTGCAAATAAGATATATGATACAGAAAGTAAATTTGGGCTAGGCTCAGAAGTAAGACATTAAGATTAAGTTGGACAGATTAAAGTCTTCTTGCAGAAGGTGAGACTTTAACTGAGGCTTGTAGGAAGCCAGGGAAGCTAGGAGTTTCCCTAGTTTTTCATTTTTTCAATGAAGCAGAGGAACCTCCCAGGGATGGGGGACCAGTGAAAATGCTCAAAGTCAGGAAATGGAGTGCTTGTTTTGGGAGCAGCAAGGAAGCCATTGTCACTGGTTCACAGAGTACATAGAGGGGAGGAAGGTGTGCGAAGTCTGGAAAGGTGGGAAGAGGCTGGATTATGAAGAGCGAAGGATTTTATATTTGATCCTGGAGGTGATAGTGAGACACCAGGTGGGGGTAGAGTGGAACGATATGGTCAGATCTGTGCTTTTGGAAGATCACTTTGGCAGCCGAGTAGAATGATTGGAGTGGGAAAATACTTCAGGAAAGCTATTACAATAGTCCAGGAATGAGGTGACGAAGGCTTGCTCCAAGTCAAAGGAAAGAATGGGACTTAAATGGGAGATGTTATAAAGGGAGAAACAATAGGACTTGGCAACTAGTTGGATATTGGGGTGTAAGAGACAGTGGGGTATGAGATGACACCTAGGTTTTGAGCTTGGGTGACTAGAATGATGGTGATACCCTCAACCACAATAAGGAAGTTAGAAAGAGGGGAGGCTTTGGGGGTAAAGGTAATGATTTCAGTTTTGGACATGTTGAATTTAAGATGTCTACATTCATTCAGTTCAAGACGTCTAATAGTTGGAGGTGTGAGACTGGAGGTCAGGAGAGAAGTTAGGTATGGACAAGTAGATTGGAGAATCATCTCAATAGAGATGATAATTGAAAACATGAGAGCTAATAAGATTACCAAGTGAAATAACATAAAAGGAGAAAAGGGCTCAGAACAGAGCTTTGGTGCACCCCTACTGTTAGCAAGATACAAGAAAGGAGACAGAGATGGAGCAGCAAGACAGATAGAAGAACCAGGAGAGAGTAATTTCACAAAAACCTAAAGAGAAGGGAGTATCAATGAGAAGAGAGGAATGATGATGTCAAAGAGGTCAAAAAGGATGAGAATTAAGAAAAGGCCATTAGATTTGTCAATTAAGAGATTATTAGTAACTTTGGAAAGAGCAGTTTTGGTTGAGCGATGAGGTCAGAAGCTATACTATAAAGACTTAAGACAGAGGAAAATGGAAACACTTACTGTACATGACCTTTTCAAAGTTTTGCCACAAAAGTGGGGGATAGTAGGGTGGAAAGATCAAGTAAGGGGTTGTTTTTGAGGATGGGGGAGACATGGCCATGTTTGTAGTTAGTAGGTAAACAGCCAGTAGATTGGGAGCAATTGAGGATTAGTGAGAGAGTAGGATGCACAGGGGCATTTTGCTGGAAAGAACTGGATAGAATGGGAATACTTATAAATGGAGAGGAGATTGACTTGGGATGGAGAAGGGCACCTCTTCATGTGAGACAAGGGTGAAGAAGGAAATAGTGGCAGAAGGGATATATATGGATGATATGTGATAAGGAACAGGAGAAAATCTTGGTTAGTCTTTCTCAACTTTTTTCTTCTGCTTTAAAATTTTTTTACTCTAAGGGATAGTTGTTGGAAAAGGAGTGGGGAAGGACACAAAGGGAAATATAGGTGATGTAAAAACAAAAGATAACTTTTTGGGGGGAGGCAGGGCAATTGGGGTTAAGTGACTTGCCCAAGGTCACACAGCTAATACATGTGTCAAGTGTCTGAGGTCACATTTGAATTCAGGTCCTCTTGACTCCAGGGCCAGTGCTCTACTCACTGTGCCACCTAGTTGTTCCCATTTTTTTTTTAAATAAGAAAGTTAGGTATTCTACTTTATATGTTCTATTATTTAATGAAAATTGGGCTTTCCAGGTTTTGCTGGCTAATTAAATTGTTATCTGCCTTCCTCCACCATTTCATTTTCTTGTTCCATATTTGTATAGTACAAATGTGGTATTTACTTGGTAGTCTAATATGATACATCTTAAGAAATTGACTAGATAAAAAGACCTGATCGCTGCTAAGTTTTGGAGGTTACTTCCAATTTCTGTGGTTTTCAATTCTCAAAGCTGCTTTGAATTCCATATAATATTATAAGTACATGCCTTTTAAAAATCATGTTAGAGGCTGGGCATGGCAGCATGCTACTGTAATCCAGGCTACCAAGGGAGGCTGAGAGGAGTGGATCCCTTGAGTTTGGGAGTCCTGAGTTCCATCAAGGCTAAAGCAGATCAAATGTCAACACTTAGCCTGACACCAACATGGTGAGCCTCCAGGAGCTGAGGGCCAGCAGGCTGCCTAAAAAAGAGTCAACTGGTCTAGGTCAGAAAAAATAGAGTGGGTTAAAGTCTCTGGACCCATTAGCATTGGGATTGCCTCATGAGTGGCTGCTGTACTTCCAGCCTAGGCAAATTAGGGAGACCCAGTCTCAAAAAAATGTGTTAAACTGGTTACTAGACTTAATGATGCTGTGAATCTTCAGTAATATGATCTCTAAAGAATCAAAATGGTAGGTGGCCCAAGGGGCATGGCAGGATTAAGGAGATGGTAATTTACTACTAAAGATGATTTGTGTATAAGAAGTGGCATAAAATACTTCGTGCATGATCAGAAAAGGAGGTACATCAGTCATGTAGTGAGAGAGGATAACACAAGAACAGCCCTGAGCACTTCACTGATAATCCTGAATATTAAAAGGTTCATGGGAAGATCTCTGGTACATTGGGCAGATCCTCTGTGAAGTATTTATGAGATTATACAGATAAGAATCATATAGAATGAAAGGATGGGTTGATTGGCACCACTAGAGGGAAAACCTAGATCATGACCATGGGTCCATTTTAAAATACTGAAATGAGTGCCAGCCTAGCCCAGAACTTGGCACATAGTAGGATTTTTGTAAATCCTTGATGAATGACTGATTGAATGCTGAAGACAAGAGTGTACCTGTATTTCAGCAAAGTATATGAAAAAGTTGCTCATGAGAACCTTGTAGAGAAATGTGGGTTAGCTGGCTGCCTGCCAAGGAGGGAGTAGACAGGATTCTTGCATCAGATAAGAGCTTGAAACAATGATTCTCTAAGAGTTGAGAAATGTATTTTAAAGGTTATGGTTATTCATCATTGTAGTGCATAAAATACAATGCCAAAGGACATCAGCATTAAATTAATGGATTGCTAAATGGTCAGGGTTGTTCCCTTAAACATATGTGCCACACAAGATTTTTTTTTAATAGCATTTAGGTATTAATAAATGGAGGGGCAGCTAGGTGGTGCAATATATATAGTGCCAGGCCTGGAGTCAGGAAGCCCTGAGTTCAGATATGACCTCAGACACTTACTAGCTGTGTGACCCTGGGCAAATCACTCAACCCTGTTTACCTCAGTTTCATTATCTGTAAAATGAGCTGGGGAATAAAATGGTAAACCACACCAATATCTTTGCCAAGAAAATCCCAAAAGGGATCACAAAGAGTTGGACATAACTGAAATGACTAAACAACAAAAATCAGCAAGTGGTGGGTCCCTCATTTGCATTTGCAAAGTGTCATTAATATGGACCCTAAACCAGAATGTGGTAATTATGTTATTGAGAATTAATTTGGTAACATGAGATTCTACCATTTTAACACTTGACCTGGTGCTTTGTAGATCACATAGCTTCATGGAAGTGAAATATTGGTCTGGTATACACCTAAGCTAGGGGTATCTTAGGCCAAGATCACCTATGACCCTCGACCTTGTAAATGAGCTTGGTTTCTGAAGTCAACCCAGGTTTCCACAGGAGTTGACCCCACAAAGCTGACCTTCAGTGGTCACTGTTCCACTCCAACCTCTATAATATCTATTCTATGGCTCCCCGTTAAGTTCAATTTTCTCCAAAATGAGCCTACCCTTTGCTTCCACAAATCTTTTGATAAGGCCAGAGCCCTGATCTCTAAGACTAGTCTTGACATCATCCCTTTCACAGTCTCTAAACCCTGCTCCTCATTACATAGCTGGCTGATCAAAGCGATGGACAGTAATAGCTTCCCCCTAAATATATATGTTTATGTTTTAGGGACAGCACAGTAGGTAGAGTGCCAAGGCCTGGAGTCAGGAAGACTCATCTTCCTGAGTTCAAATCCAGCCTCAGACACGTACTAGCTGTGTGACCCTGGGCAAGTCACTTAACTCTGGTTGTCTCAATTTCCTTACCTGTAAAATGAGCTGGAGAGGGAAATGGCAAACCATTTCAGCATCTTTGCCAAGAAAACCCCAAATGGGTCAGTCAGACACAACTGAAAAATGACTGAAGAATAACAGAATAACAATTTAGGTGTGCACACAACTGATACCTTCCAGGCTGCAGGTATGTCTGCAAATGGGCCCCGGATTATTGTTACTGCAAAGCACTCTATGTATATATTGTGTACACACACACACACACACCCCGCAAGACCCTACCATTGTTAAGGTACTTGGAAACAAATCATTTAAAAATGTTTCAATGATTCCCTAGGCATGGCAGGTTGGATGGGGAACAGCTCAGTCAGCAGCTACTCCAACAGATCTCATTCCTATAGGTTCTCCCTCCAGCTCTGTAAGCGATCTACTTCTTCCTGTCACATGCAGTTCTTGGCCTTGATCTCCCATAAGGACAAAGATGCACTAGGGTAACTACTAGGGTCTGTTCTTACTCCCATTTTACAGATGAGGAAACTGAGGCTCAGAGAAGTGAAGTGACTTGTCCAAGGTCATCCACCTAATAAACGTCTGAGGCAGGATTTCAACCCAGGTCTTCTCGAATCCCAGTGTCTTTCTACTTCCCAACACTATCTCTCTTTTTCCAGTTTTCAAGATTTCTACAGGTTCCTATATGACTTTGACAGTTAATTAATCTAAGCCACGGGTGGGGAACCTGAGGCCTGGAGGTCACCTGTGGCCCTCTAGGTCCTCAAGTGTGGCCCTTTGACTGTATCCAAACTTCACAGAACAAATGGAGGCCTCAGGTTTCCTACCCCTGATCTAGGCCTTAGCCAATGGAGGCTTAAATATTTTCCTAATCTCTAGCTACATTATAGTTCTCCAATTTTTGAAGACTAAAGTTAAAAAAAAAGAAACTAATAAAAGTCTTAGCCTTTTTCCATGTCCCCTGGAAAGATGTTTCCAACCTCCTCTAGTAGGCAACATTTTCCTTTATTCTTCTTAGGCCTAATGAATTCATTCCCCCACAATTCTTCCACCATTTCCTTTCATGTCATTTGCCAGTATTTTTTTTTTACTTCATACTCTGCTATTGTGATTTTAACATCTAATATGTCCTTTCTCTACCAAGCTGACCTACCATCATTAAGCCATGAATTTTTTCAGATGTGGTTATGAGTTATACTGAGCTGAGTCAGATGATACCACTGAGTCATAGAGCTGAAAAAAATCCTTAGAGATATGACATCAAAGTCTAAAACTCCCTGGTTTTAAAGCTAAAGAAACTAGGCCCAAGGAGGAAGTGACTCGCACAGAACCACATTGTTAGTTAGTGACTGACCCTGAACAAATCAATGAACCTTAGGGGTATCAGTTTTTCTTTCACTGAATTAGACTGTGGGGGAGTGAGCAAAGCACTAGGGGCTGTAAAGTCCAGCAGAGCTTCATTTAGGAGGTGGTATTTGAGCTGAGCTTTGTGAAGGAGGCTAAAGATTCTAAGAATTGGACATGAGGTCACAGTGAGCTCCAGGAATGAGGCACAGCCCCCTCAAAGGTGAGGAGATGGGAAATGGAATTTTGCATGTGAAGGACAGCTATCACTGGATTAGACAATCGCCATCATGCTGAACCACTCCACAGTGGGAGAGGTGGTGCTGGTCAGGTCTGGGCTTAGAGGAGCAGCATTCAGAGCCTGTCTCTGCCACTTCTTAGCTGTTACATACCAGGCCAATCCTTCAGGCTGTCTGGGCCTGTTTTCTCATGTGGAAGATCTGGACTGTGCAATCTCTAATATCTCTGGTCTCCCTGTCTTTAGTCTTTGCTCTCTCCAATCCCTCCCTCCCATAGCTACCAAAGTGATAATCCTAAGGCACAAGTTTGAGCATGTCTCTCCTCTTGGACCAAATGCAAACTCTTCTGTTTGGCTTTTATGATGTCCTTAATCATCCACCTTCCCTTTCCAAGTTTAGTCAGTCAATAAGCAATTATTAAGCACCTAGTATGTACCAGGCACTGGTACATACATATATATACATATACATACATAGAAAGGCAAAAGAAATTACTGTCAAGGAGCTCACAATCTAATGAGAAGACAACATGCAAACTATATATAAACAAGCTATGTACGAGATAAATAGGAAATAATTAACAGAAGGAAGATACTAGGATTAAGAGGGATTGGGAAAAGCTTCCTGGAGAAGGTGGGATTTTAGCTGAGACTTGAAGGAAGTGGGCAGAGATGAGGAGGAAGAATATTCTAGGCATGGGAGACCACCAGGGAAAATGGCCAGGGCACAGAAATGAAGTGGCTTTTTGGAGGAACAATAAGAAGACCAAAGTCACTAGATCAAAGAGTGTAAGGGGAGGATATAAGGTATTAGAAGACTGGATTTTATATTTGATCCTGGAGATGACAGTCAGTCACTGGAGTTTTTTGAGGAGGGGGTGTGATAGCAAGCAGGTGGGACTTTTTGCCATTGTTTTTCTTTAGGAGTGCTTCTCAGCACTAAGGCAGTCAAGTACTTTTGATGAGTTTTGCCTTTCAAATGTAATGGCAAGCAAAGTGGACTTTTTATTGTCTTTTGTTCTGGAGTGCTTTTCAGCACTAAGGCAATCAAGTGACTTGGATGGTCTTGCCTCTGTTTCAATTGGGAGTCTTTGAAGACCTGCTTAAGAAATAAGAAAGACCCAGACCCTTTTGCTAAGTAGGTGTTAAGCCCCAGGGCCCTAAACAAGGTATATATGCTTTAAGGTTGACATTTTGCTTTTGGGGGGCACACTCATTGGAAGAGTGTTGGTGTGGAGATTCTGGGTAGCTGTTAAGGAGCACCCCCCCACTTTGAAAACCCAGATGTTGGTGCTTCTCTCTCTGGTAACTATGCATGTATTGCTATGGTCAGACAAAAGCCTGTCTGTTGATCTGCTTATATTTTCTCTGTTTTCAGTTTCTGTTTGTGTTTTCTCTGAAGTTCAAGGTGCTGACTTTTTCCCCTGAACTAAGTGAATGATATATGTATGTTTAATTAAAGTGAGATTGTAAACCCCTTAAAGTTGCTTTCCTTAGAAAAGCAGATCAACGAACCTGTGCTAGCAGCCCTCCTGTATGCTGGTGTTACTGGCCTTACACAGTCACAGTAGCGGCAAGTAGCATTGTTGTTACATGGGATGACATAGTCAAACCTGCACTTTAGGAAGACTAATTTGACAGGTGAGTGGAGGATGGACTGGACTGGGGTAAGACTTGAGCCTGGGAGGCCAACTAGCTGGCTAATGCCATAGTCCAAGAGTGAGGTGATGAGGGTCTGCACCTAGGCACCCAGGTGGTGTCAGTGTCAGGGGAAAGAGGGGTCACATCTGTGAAGGTAAAACAACAAGCCTTGGCAATTGATTGGACATTGGGGTGGTGGTGAGAGATAGTGAGGAGTCCAGAAGGACACCAGGTTTTAAGCCCGGGGGACTTGAGGAATGTGGTGCCCTTGATAATAATATAAAAGTTTAGACGTTGGGAGGATTTAGGGGAAGAGATACTGAATTTAATTATGACTTCCTTTTCTCACACTTCAGCCAAACTAGTCTACTTGCTGTCCTTCACATGCAAAATTCTATCTCCCATCTCCTTGCCTTTGAAGGGGCTGTGCCTCATGCCTGGAGCTCACTGTGCTCTGACTTCCAATTCTTAGAATCTTTAGTCTCCTTCAAAGCTCAGCTCAGATACCACCTCCTAAATGAAGCTTTCTTGGATCTCCCAGCTGCTAGTGCTTTCTTCCCTCCCCCACAATATTATCTTGTATATAATTTGCAGGGGCAGCTAGGTGCTAGGCCAGGAGTCAAGAAGAATCTCGTTACTGAGTTCAAGTCCAGCCTCAGGCACTTACTAGCAAGTCACTTAACCCTGCCTGCCTCAGTTTCCTCAACTGTAAAATGAACTGGAGAAGGAAACCATTTTAGTATCTCTGCCAAGAAAACCCCAAATGGGATCATGAAGAGTTGGACAAGACTGAATACTGACATATTTTGTATATGAATCTGTTTACATTATTGTCTTCCCCTAGTAGAATGTGAACTCCTTGAGGGCAGGGAATATAGCATTTTTATTCTTGTATCCCCAGTGATTGATTAAATCCTAAGGTCTCTTCAAGCACTAACTGACATTCTAGAATCCTATTGCTAAAAAAGGTAGAGTAGCCTTTTCATTCTGTTTTACAAATGAGGAAACTGAGGCAGACAGGATTAAATGACTTAACCAGGGTCACACAACTAGTAAGTATCTGAGCTCAGATTTGAACTCAGGAAGATAAGTCTTCCTGAATCCTAGGAAGTGATAATAATTCCAAAGTTCATTTGTCCTTCACAGCCTCCCACATCTACCATTTCCCTACATGAGATTTTCTTCTCAGTCTTCCGAGATGAGCTTCCCCAGACTCCTCTATTATTTGAACTTCCTTCCTGAAGACATTTTGTTGCCATCCCTAGGCTGGTCCACTATTTTTCTGAGTTCCTGACATTGGTATATATAATTATCTTGTCTGCTGTATCTTCCTTACTGAATTTTGGGAGGGGCTTTTCTCCTTTCCTTAGTTGACTGCTGCCATTCTCCTCTGCAGCCTCCAATCTCACCTACACTTCCTCTTACATAACTCCTTTCTAGTACGGAGACTCACTCAGGAAGCAGTTGGCAGCTATTGAAAAATAATACCTGGGGCACAAGCCTTTGAGGAAGAGGAAGCACCAAATAATGGAAAGTGCATTGACTAAAATCAGAGGACATGAGTTTGAATCCTGCTTCTGTCATTTACTAGCTGTGGGACCTAGGGCAAGTCATTTAACCAGAGTCTCAGGTTCTTCTGTAAAATGATGGGGTTGTATTAGATGGCCTCTTCTAGCTCTTTTAGATTCTGTACTCTTTAGACAAAGCATTTAGTACGTCAGACAATAAACATTTATTAAGCACCTACTCTGTGCCAGGCGCTATGCTCCTGGCCACCATTGCCCTTTTAGTCAGACAACAAGCTGTAGTTACTGTTGTTTTTCAGTCATGTCTGACTCTTTATGACCCCAGTTGGGGTTTTCTTGGCAGAGATGCTGGAGTGGCTTGCCATTTCCTTCTCTGGCTCATTTTACAGATGAGGAAACTGAGGCAAACAAGTTCTCTTTCCACTGCACTGCCAACCTTCCCCCAACAAGCTTTTAGTTAGTGCCTACCATATGCCAGGCCTTCTGATAAGCACTGAGACAAAGAAAGGCAATTAACAGTCTGAGCCCTTGTAGAGCTCACAGTCCAGTGGGGGAGGCAACAACAACATACAAACAAGATATATACAGGATAAACTAGAGATATTCAACAAGGGGGAGGCACTGCCATTAAGGGGGATCAGGAAAGGCCCCTACACAGCATAGTGTCCAAAGATAACTTCCTGCCATGGAGGCTACCCTCTAGTATCTCCTTCTGCTCCTGTCAACCTGCTCTCTTGTCTGGGTTTCGCACAAACTGCTTCTCTTGATATCTTCCTCCCCATTCCCCATCTGCAATGGAATATAAGCTTCCTGAAGGCAGGAACTAGTTTGTTTTTGTCTTTGTATCCCCAGCACCTAGCACACTCTTAGTAAATGCTCACTGAGTTGAAGTAATATTGGGTACTGGGATGCTGGGGAATTCACCCAATATGTACGAGCACAGATTTAGAGTTGGAAGGTACCTTGGAACTCTTCTAGTCCAGCCCCTTTCATTTTACTCTGGAGTAAACTGAGTCCAGGAGAGGTGAAAGGCCTTGCCACCCAAGGTCCCACAGGTACCAAGTCCCAGGACTAGAATTTAAGCCCAGGTCCTCCAAGCCAGAGACAGAGCTAGCCCTCTTTCTACTCCGCTTGAGTAGAAGGAAAGGGTTAAAAGTGACCAGAGGTTTGGTTTCCAGGATCCTAGATGTTGCTAGAAGAAAGGGATGAGGTAAATCTCAGATTCTGGTATTCCATGGATCTGGGAGTGAAGAGGCAGCAAGCACTCTGGATTCGGAGTCAGAGGAACTAGGTCTGGAATCTGGCCTCTGCTACTTAACTTGTATGACTGTGGGAAAATTGCTTAACTTCTCTGGGCATTAGTTCTCTTAATTGTAAAATGAGGCAACTGGACTAGATAATTTCCATGGTCCCCTCTACATATGTCTTATTACCTGTAGGAGGCATACATTTGAAGGTCGATTTACTGGGCTCATAGATTGATTCAGAACTACATGAGATATTAGAAGTCACCTAGACCAACATTTCACTGACACTAGTGAACCATGTCATCTGCAATCCAGCCACCATCATCAACCTCATCCCCATCCCAACTGTATCACAACATCACTGGGCTCTGAAAGACTTTTCTCTTTCCCAGAGCCAGGCCTTCACTTCCCAGCCATTTCCAAAGCCTGACTTTGAGTACCACTTCCCACCCCCAACCTCCCTTTTGACTCCCCTTATATAATGTCTTGCCTCATTAGAGTGTAATTATCCTGAGGGTAGGGGGTGTTTTGCCTTCATTTATTAATATTCCTGGAGCTTAGCACAGTGCCTGGCACAAAGGAAATATTTAATAAATGCTTTCTTAATGTCAGCACCAATCCCCTCATTTTATACATAAAACCATAAGTGAAGTGATCTGCCCAGAGTCACACAGGTGGCAGAGAGAGAAGTTCTGAACCTGGGTCCTTTCACTCCAGATCCAATGTGCCATACAGTGAACTTTTCATGTAACTTGTTCTTCTCCAAGGAAAATGAATGGGGCATCCCCTCCTGAGACCATGCCCTGGGTGACTTAACTCATTCAGCTTCAGATGATGGCCCTGAAAATGCCCTGGTTGGTAAATCAGTCAGTATGGATGCACATGGCCCACTCTGTCTTCTTGATCCCAGACTTCTGATGGTGCTTCACATCCCATTTGACTGTCTAATACTTAATTCCCTATGACTGGCTCCCCACCAAGGCTTCCTCTTCTTACTTTGGCAAAAGTAAGCAAATCACTACTGTTACTTCTAGAATGTCTCAACCGATTTTCCTTGGGCTTGACTCCCCAACCCCTAGGACATTATAACCATTCTTCCCAGATCACTACTGCTGTATTTGTGTTAGCTTCTATATATCTTGTGTGGATCTTGCATAGATGTGGTTTGCTTGCATGTTGTCTCTGCCATTAGATTGTGAGTACCCTGTGAGAAGGGATTGTTTTTGCCATTCTTTGGATCCTCAGGCATGCCCCTGAACGGATGGGGGGGAGGGTGGGAGGGAGTGGGGGCAGTAGGGAAAGACAGATTTAGATAGCGCTAGAGTGGCATTTGCAGCAGGCCCTTTGCTCATCATGTTATATAGTATGTGAGAGTTCTAGGCCTAGTGATGCTGGGCAGGAATACTAAAAAGTGGCAGGAGCTGACACCGCATCTCTTGCCCAGCCAAGGGATTTAATTAAAATCTTATAAGCAATATGCTCAGAGGACACTTTTTCCCTTGAATTCTTCCCCCCTCCCCCTTCTTCTCCTTCCAATTACAGAAAATCTAAGACCTGGGCAGGACAGAAGGGAACTGCTCTGACCTTTTACTCCTTAACCCAAGAGGGGAACTATACAACAGGCTGAAGGGAGGAGGGCGAAGGGAGGGAATTTCAGCTGGTGTATTTCAGCTTGCCAGGTTTCCCCAATAATAGCTCAAAACCACGAGATCATCCTATCATCTTGTGGATAGGGGCACACACTCAGGTAGAGGAAGTGTGATTGAGAAGAAAGAGTATTGAACTTGGGTTGGAATCCTAGCTCTGATCCTACCCTCTCTGGGTGTAAATTTTCTGAAATGTAGAACAGTGATGATAATACCTGCATCACCTACTTACCTCATAGGATAAGGAAAATGTTTTATTAATTCTAAAGTACTATATTAGTGCAAGTTGTCATTTCGTCATAGAATAGCATGTATAGTGTTAGAAGGGAGCAGGCACTGAAGTTATTTAGTCCAACTCCCTCATTTTACGGATTAGGAAACGAAGGCCCAAAGGGGGAAAGAGGCCAGCCCAAGGAAGCTGGAAAGTAGGTAGGAGGCAGAAGAGCCCTCGAGCACCAAATCCTGTTCCTTTTTGCAAGAAAGACTGAGGGAACCAGGAAAAACTTCCTGTGGAACCTCTAAGAGTCCCTAACAACTATGAAATTCAGCGTTAATCTCTCGGGCCCCTCAGTGCGCTTCAGCCCGGGTGGCGGGGCGGAGAGGGGTGGAAGGGATGCGGTCAGTAGAGCGGGAACTGAGAGAGTTAGGCAGGGGGCGGGGCCAAGCTAGGCCGGGCCAAGTTTAAGCTCAAGCTTAGGGGAACTCCAGGCTTGCGTGCAGCAGCAGCTGGGGGCCCAACCCAGGCTCCTAAGACAGCCCAGGGGCCAGGTTTTAAGCGTGCAGTGCGGCCTCCCCGGGTGCGCCCGCTCCACTACTCCACCCACGTGGCCGAAGTCCCCTCTGGTGGCCCGGCGGGTGGCCCCCCTCACCCGGTAGTCGCGGGCCGTGCCCTGTACTGGCTGCACGCGGTGGCCCTGGTGTCTCGGGTCGCCCTGGCACGAGCCACACAGCAACTCCTTGTCGTCCAGGCAGAAGAGGCTGAGCTGGCCGTGGTGCAGGCGGCAGAAGCGGGGCCCCCGCGGGCGGGCGGGGCAGGCCTCCTCGCGCAGCAGCTTCTCCACCAGGTTGTTGAGCGTGTGGTTGGTGCGCAGCCCCGCCGGGGACGCCCGCTCCTTGCACACCGGGCAGACGGGCGCGTCCTGCAGCTCCCAGCAGCGGCCCACGCAAGCCCGGCAGAAGTTGTGGCCGCAGCGCAGAGTCACCGCGTCGCGGAACGGGTCGTAGCAGATGGCGCAGAGCAGCTCCTCCTTGAAGGAAGGCGACGGCCCCACAGAGCCGCCGGCCCCCGGCTCCATGCCTCTGCTCTGGGTCTGACGCGCCGCCCTGCGCTCCCAAACTTTCCAAAGTGTGCGTGGCTCCTCCCCGAGGGTGACTCAGGCGTGGGCTCGCCCCACCCTGCACCACCCCACGCACTGCCCTGAGTGACACCGCAGCTGGCCAACCACTGTGGGGACGGTTTGCCCATTTTCCGTCAGCCCGGCTTCTCTTAAAGCTACTGCTTTCTGGGAGGGGCTGGAAGGTGCCCTGCAGGGGATGGGAGAGCCCTGGCGCCTCCATTCCTATTCCACACCCCACCCTCACCCCTGCCCATTCTCAGTCTGCCTAGCTAAGCTGAAATGCAGAGATTCTCCCCACCTCTGTAGCAAAAACCCCAATGCAGTGCTATAACCCATTTTCCCACCTTAGATCATCAACTGAGTGTCTGGAAACCCTTCCCCTTCCCTCCTCATCCCCATCCCAACTCCTGTGGCCAGCGCACTAAGGGCCTAGGTCTGAGATGCAGGAGCTAAGAACAGTGGTCTTGATTGTGAATCATCGGAAGCGGGGGCACGCCCTCTGTCGGTAAAGAATGCAAAACCACCCCGACCCTTTCATCCTTGCTTTGTTTCTGCTTTTCAAAATGCTTTTATGCCTATCACCTTCTTCATTCCCATTTTACAGAAAAAATGAAGGTACAGTACAATGAAACTGGGGCTGTTAAGGGACCCAAGTGGGGAAGATATAGAGGTGATGAAAATATATAGATATAGAGAAGACATGGCATGGATCTGGACTGGAAGAACTGTTTGTTGTTTGAAAGGCACCTTGGGCAGTGAAAGGGACTATATCTAGGTTCAGTCTTGAGTTCTGTTTACAAATGACATCACAGTCTCTGCCGCTATCCTATCAATGAAGGAAATTTCCCCACTGGAAGTTCCCTGCACCCATGAAATCATAGGGGAAAAATATACCTGAAATCATTTTACTTTATATAAAAATTAATCAGAGAAAATGGATCTGACAATCAAAGTGGAAATAATCCTAGTTCTCTCAGAACCAGAAGGGAGCCAAACTGTGTATTAAAGGGAGGGAAAATGGGTAGTATTTCCTTCTGGGAGCACTCAGTGTACCAGGATTGTATCTCAGCCAACCTCTGTATTGTTAGAAGAGTGTGTGTCTATAAAACTGAAGTAAGCTGCCCGAACAATGTGAACTAGCAGTGATGGGACTTCTCTGTGTGTAACTCATGCCCTGAGATGCCCTTTTGACAGAGAATGAAAGAAAAAGCTAGGATCCAGGGGGAAGTTTTTCATGGGGAAAAAGTAGAAATCCTTTATCCCTAGTTCACCCTAATTTTTTTTTGTATTTTTTTTTGCGGGGGAAGGCAGGGCAATTGGGGTTAAGTGACTTGACCAAGGTCACACAGCTAGGAAATGTGTCGAGTGTCTGAGACCGAATTTGAACTCAGGTCCTCCTGGCTCCAGGGCTTGTGCTCTACTCGACCCAATAGTTTTTAATACCTATGATAGGGTCACTAAAAAGGGGGCCTGTGAGATTTAGTTAGTCACAAATGACCAAAAAGCATACTTCTCCGGGATCTGGTACACTAATTCATGTGTTAATCTCTGTTTGGATGTCCCATTGTTAGCTCAAAATCAACAATGCCAAAACCAAACCTCTCACTTTACTCCAGGTCAATGGATTTTCCATTCCTAGAAATAGCATTCTGATAGATCGTAAACTCCCTGAGGGCTAGAACTGCTTCCTTTTTGTCTTTGTAACCCCAGCATTTGGCACAATGCCTGGTACTGTAATAGTATTGACTTCTAATTCCTATCTTTATTTCATAGAATCACAGAATCTTTTTTTCTAGTTGAAAGAACCTTCTAGAACACAATGAATAGCTAAAAGGAGTCCCCACTCACATCCCTGAAAAGTGGACCATCTAACTTAAAAGCCTCCTATGAGGAGGAATCTATTATCCTACCAGGTAGGCCATTCTGCTTATGCACAGCTCTAATAGGAAATTTTTCCTGTCATCAAACCTAAATTTATCTGTTTTTAACTATTACTCCTTGCTATGCTCTTTGGGGTTCTAATAGAATAAGACTAATCCCTGTTCCATTTAACAGATCTTCAAATATTTGAATTCTATTTTATTTCTCTCTGAGTCTCTTTTCTCTAGGCTAAACATCCCTAGGTCCTTCAATGGATTCCTCATATGACATGAACTCAAAGCCCTTCACTGTCCTGGTAGCCTCCATTTGGATGCTTTCTAGTGCTCTTAAACAGTGATGGGTACAATTGAGCACAATACTCTAGATTTGGTCAGATCAGGGTACAGGTCATAGTACAAAGGGATCATTGCACCCTTATTCCTGATAACTAAGGCTCCACTAATACATCCCAAGATTGCACTAACTTTTTGACTGCCATATTATTTTGCTGATTCATTGGGCTTGGGGTCCATTAAAACTCCACATATTCACACACACACACACACACACCTACCATCTAACCATACCTCCTCCACCATCCTATATTTGTGAAGAAGATTTTAAAAATTTTTGTAAGGAAGATGAGATGTGATTTCTTCCCCCCCCCACCCCCATTCCCACTCTTACCCACAGTTAATGTAGTCACAGAATGTAGTTGTACTTGATGTTTTCTTAACTTCATTTTATTTAATTTTCAGTTCTGAATGTCTCCCTTCCACTCCCATCGAGAAGGCAAGAAAAAAGCCCATTACAAATATGTATAGTCACGCAAAATAAATTCCTGAATTAGTCACGTCAAAAAAAAAGAGAAGAAAATATGGTTCAGCCTACACTGAGCCCATCAGCTTTCTGTCTGGAGGTGGATAACATGTTTCATCACGAACCCTTTGAAACTGTGGTTGGTCATTATGTTGATGAATTACTAAGTCTTTCAAAGTTGATTATAGTTACAATATTGATATTATTACATAAATTGTTTTCCTTGTTCTGCTCACTTCATTTTTGCATCAGTTCATACAAATTTTCCTAGGTTTTTCTAAAACTATTCCCTACCTTACTTCTTATAGCACAATAGTATTTCATCACAATCACATATCATAACTTCTTGAGCCATTCCCCAATTGATGGGCATCCTCACGGTTTCCAATTCTTTGCCACCACAAAAAAGCGTCTATAAATATTTTTGTACATATGAGCCTTTTTCCACTTTCTTTTATCTCTTGAGTATAGACCTAGTATTAGTGTGGCTAAATCAAGGGTATCCAGGATTTAATAGCTTTTTGGTTATAATTTTAAATTGCTTTCCAGAATGGTTGGATTAGTACATAGCTCTACCAACACTGTAGTAGTGCACTTGTTTTCTCCATCATGTCATTTTTCTTATTTTGTTACCTTACTCAATCTGATGGATTTGATTAGGTACCTCAAAGTTTTGATTTATATTTACATTCAATTTACATTATTAATGATTTGGAGCATTTTTTTACATGGCTATTGATGTCTCAGATTTTTTTCCTCTGAAAACTGACTCTTCATACCCTTTGGCCACTTATCAATTAGAGAATGGCTCTTTTTCTTGTAAATGTGACTCAGTTCCCTAGATATCTTAGAAATAAGACCATTATCAGAAAACTTGCTGCAAAGATTCCCCCTTCCCCTCCAGTTTCCAGCTTTTATTCTAACTTAGGCTGAATTGGTTTTGTTTGTGCAAAACCTTTTTAATTTTATGTAATCAAAATTATCCATTTTACCTCCTGTGAACTTCTCCTTCTCTTGTTTGATCTTGAACTTTTCCCCTATCCGTAGGTATGAGGTGGTTTCTTCCATGCTCCTCTAATTGGCTTATGATATCGCGCTTTATGTTGAAATCCCATACCCATTTAGAGCTTGCCTTGTTATATGGTGTGAGATATTGATCTATATCTTTTGTCAGACTACTTTCCAGTTTTTCAACAGTTTTTTGTACTAGTAAGTTCCCCAATAATTGAGATCTTTGGGTTTATCAAGCTCTAGGCTACTATGCTCATTTGTTTGCTTCTGAAATATAGTATATATCTAATCTGTTCCGCTGATCAGCTTCTGTCTTTTTTTAACTTCTGTCTTTATTACACAGTACCAGATTGTTTTGATCATTACCATCTTGTAATATAGTTTGAGATCTGGTACTGCTAAGTATCCCCCTTCCTTCCCTTTTTTTTTCATTGAGTCACTTGATATTCTTGAACTTTTGCTCCTCCAGATGAATTTTGTTATTACTTTTTCTAGCTCTATAAAGTCATTCTTTGGTAGTTTGATTGGTAGGACACTGAATAAATAAGACAATTTAGATGGCATCATCACTTTTTATTATATTGGCTCAACCTATCTATGAGCAATTAATAATTTTCTAATTATTTAGATCTGTATTTGTGTGAAAAGTATTTTGTTTAATTGTGTTCATATAGTTCCTGTGTGTGGCTTAGCAGGTAGACTTTCGAGGATTTTATACTGTCCATAGTCATTTTAAATGGAATTTCTCTTTCTATCTCTTCCTACTAGATTTTGTTGGTAATATACAGAAATATTGATGATTTGTATGGACTTATTTTGTATCCTGCAATTTCATTGAAGTTTTTCATTGTTTTGATAAGTTTTTTCATTTATTCCCTAGGGTTCTATAAGTAAGTCATCATATTATGGGCAAAAAGTGATGGTTTTATTTCCTCTTTGCCTATGCTTGTTCCTTCAGTTTCTTTTTCTTGTCTCATCATAGCTAGCATTGCTAGTGCTACAATATTGAATAATAGTGGAGATAATGGACGTTTTTATTTCACCCACCCACCACCCTCCATCATTGGAAAGGCTTCTAGCTTATCTCCATTACAGATAATGCTTGTTTTTTGTTTTAGATAGATACAACTTATCATTTTAAGGAAGGCTCCATTTGTTCCCATGACTTCTAATGTTTTAAGCAGAAATGGATTTTATACTTTGTCAAAAAGCTTTTTCTACTTCTGTTGAAATAATCATATACTTTTGTGAGTTTTAATAATTTATATAATTAATTTTAATATAATAATATAATAATTTTAATAATTTTCCTAATATTAAACCAGCCTTGCATCCATGGAATAAATTCAGTCTGGTCATAGTATATGATCTTTATGACATCTGGCAGTCATTCCCTTGCTAATATTTTACTTAGTATTTTTACATCAATATAACAGAAATTGGTCTATAGTTTTCTTTCTATTTTTTTTTACTTTCCCTGGTTTAGGTATGAAGATTATATTTTTGCCATGGGATGAATTTGATAGAATATCTTCTTAACCTATTAACATAATAATTTATATATTTTTTGAAATAATTATTCTTTAAATTTTTGATGGAATTCATTTGTAAATCCATCTCCCCCTTCCCTCCCCTACCTGCTTTGGGAGTTTACTTATGGCTTGTTCAATTTTTTTTTAAGATTAAGTTATTGAAGCATTCTGTTTCCTCTTCTGTTAATCTAGGCAATTTATATTTTTTGTAAATACCCATCCATTTAATTTAGATTGTCAGTTTTATTGGCATGTAGTTGAGTGAAAGAGCTCCAAGTAATTGTTATTATTTCTTCATTGGTTGTGCATTTACCTTTCTAATTTTTGATCCTGGTAATTTGGTTTTCCTCTCTTTTTTTAAGTCTAATTAGCTTATGACTTACCTGTTTTGTTGTTCCTTTAAAAATAATTCTTAATTTCATGTATTAATTCAATTTTTTTTTAATTAATGGTCATTAATTTCACCTTTGATTTTTAGGATTTCTATTTTGGTTTAATTGGGACTTTTTTCTTTTGTTGGTTTTCTAGTTTTTTTGTCACATGCCTGATTTGTTGATCTGTTCTTTCTCTCTTTTATTAAAGTAACTCCTTAATGAGAGAGGGCAAGTATCTAAGCTTCTTTCCTTCCCTGACTGTAATAGATGTGTGTGTGTTTGTGTGTGTGTGTGTGTGTGTGAGTGCATGTGCCTGTCTGCCTGTCTGCCTGTCTTCTGTGTTTGATTACACAAGTACCAAGACAAAATAGTTTATTTTCTCACCTGAAGGGTGAAGAGATTTCCAGTTAACTTCAGGTTCCTAATTCCTATGGTGAAAGAGCCCCATGTGTTCTCTGTAGGGGCCAGATTTTCCCAATGAGAGAGGATGCTTAATTTTCTTTTTCTTTTCTTTACTGTCTTTGGGTTGAGGGACACATTTGCAAGTACCAAGACAAGGTGGTAACTTATGAGAATTTCATAAAATGTTACTTGCTTGTTAAAATTGTGTTACCATGAATTTGGATGAGTGTAACCTCTAGCCCCATTTGCTCTGGTAGGTCTGTATCTTTGTTGAAGAATAGTCATTGCCACTTTTTTTTTGGTTGTTGCCAAATGGACTTTGCCAAAAAGTGCTTTGGTTAATTTACTGGGACCAACAAATGTTTAAGTGGTGGAAAAGTGTAGGTAGGGGAGATGTAATCTTCACCCCCCTCCAGCTCAGCCGATGGAGTCACAGAATGTAGCCATACCTGATAAAGTTGTAATATGTTAACAAGGTCTTGTAACACCCTATGATCCCTTTATGAGGTGTGAACACCTTTCTGATTGCGTGAAAAAGAGACCAACTTAATTGGCTAAGAAAATAAATTAGCCATGCCCCTGGGAACTTTAAATAGCTAAGCTCTAAATGATTTCAAGTTGGTGAGTGGGAGAGGTTGAAAGCCAGGAGCTTACTGTGGAGGAGACCCTGTCAGGGGGTAAGGAGGCAATTTCTTTTACCTCCTGCCCTCATGTTTGCCATGTAACTTTGACAGGGAGCTACTGGCCCAGTAGCCAACACCACATCCAGTGGGTAGCAGAGATATATAATCTAGTTACATAGAGACAGTCATTGAAGGGAGGAAGTAACTTCAAGGAGCTTCGTACTTGGCAACAAAGAAGAAAGTTGAGTTAGTAGCAGACCCTGAGAATCCAGTTGAGCAGCCCGTCCAGAAGGGAACCTATGCCTTCAGATAGCTGTGAGTTGCTTTAAAAACTGTTTATTCTATACTGCCATAGACTAGATTGGCTCAGGCTGGCTGGTACCTTGGATTTGAAACTGCAATGAATTGAAATGTTTAAGTTAACAAAGGTTTACTTAGTCATACCAGGAGAAGGAGACAATGAAGATTCAGCTGAGCACAGCATCCCAGTTTTGGTCATGCTAGTGTTCCACCCATCAGAAGCCTTATAGAAGAGTCTTTGACTCCTACTCTGTGGGTTTTTTGTTTGTTTGTTTGTTGTTTTGCTAAGGTGATCAAAAAGCTGTGTTATCAGTTTGAATATTGGTGCCCTGAGCCAATCAGATTTTGAGGACAACTTCAATGCCTTTTAAGGCAAAACTAGCTTAAGCTATGTGGGGTAGAGCCTTTGGAAAAGTTATCCTAGCCTACATTGCAAAGTCCTAAGAAGTAATGCACTAATTACATATACTGTACTGTCTTAGTAAATTCCTTTCCTAAAAGCTAATAGATCTACTGGTTGATTGTTAGTGGGAAGCACATGGGTGGGGGCTCCTGAGCAATGTTACTGTTAAGAGTACAGACCCATGGGATTACCTCTAGAACCTGAGGTAGCAGCCACCTTCTGGAGACCTAATCTTTGAGTATAAGCGCTATTGCAAGAATTTTTCAGGGCCCTTGGTAGCCATTGTATGAATAAGCCAGCACAGGTTACAGACAGACAGGAACACTGTAGTTTGTTTATCTACTCAAGAGTATGACATACTATATCAATAAGTGATGGACATTTGTGTCTCACAATCCCACAGATTACACACATATACACATATGTGTATTTGTGTATATATGTACCAGGATATGTGTATATATGTGTGTATAGTATGTATGTATATATGTGTATGTAGTATGTATGTATGTGTGTGTATGTATATGTGTGTGTACGTGTGTGTGTGGTCTTTCCTCCTGATCTAAATGAACCAGAGTTTTGGTAAGATCAGGTAGGGCACATAGACAGGAAAAACTAAATTTTTAACAAAAGAAAAAAGATGCCTAAACTGTTATAAAGCCCTAGTATAGCTACTTATAGAAGACCAATGAAAATAGTATCAGTCAGTTTGTTGATTAACATTTGTTAAGCTCCTACTATGTGCCTTATTAGAATAAGAGAAATGAGTTCCTAGAACTATTCAAAGTCCTATAAATTTTCTTTTGTAACTATGAAGTAATTGAAGGAAGGGAGGTACTGAAAGAGGCTTTCAGTACTTTCAGTGTCACATAGAAAAAGAAAGAAATATGATAATGGTAAATATAGTACAACATGGAGTCAGTTATGTCCTCTTAAAATCTACTTTCAATAAATTGAGGAAGGACTCCAGAGGAGATATTACACAGGTATTCTATGTAACAGGCTTGTTGATCAACTCTTGTTTCTTCCTTTGAAACATATGAAATTCACCCTTTCTTCCGTGCTCCGATTGCCACCACCTTAATTTAGGCTCCTATCACCTCATTTCTGACTTAAGACAACAGCTTCCTAGAAGTTGTCCTTTTCTCCTCTATCCAGGAAATCCTGTATTACCTACCAAATTAACCAGCACTGACTAGAAATATTTTTTGGAGGCAGAGATGCAGGGGTGTAGCATAGGGATGAGATGCAATCACACTGGTAGAGGGGGTGTTTTCATTGTTTCTCCCCAGAAATTTTTTTCTTTTAGTGGGAGGAGGGCCAATATGGAATGGGAAGCTTGCTTATGGAGGGAGGAAGCACACCACCTCCATCATGTTGGTCCTTATGTTTATTAGGGTTCTGCAGATTATAGGATCATAGATTTAAACATGGAAGGGATGGTAGGCTGTTTAAGTCCATCCCACCCATTTTACAGAAGAGGAGACTGAAGACTCTAAGAGGTGAAGGGTTTTGCCTATGGTAATACAGGTAATGTGTCAAACATGAGTCATGAACCCATGACCTCTAACTCCATGGTACCACATTGTGTTTCATTGAGAAATTATCCTAAATTACTGCTATGTCATCATGTCACATCTTTGTAAAGAAATTCTCTGTAAATTTCTGTTGTGTTACTTGGAAAATATTTAAAAGGTTCAGAAGAAAGAGGTGGGGGTGGGAAAAACCCACACAACCTTTCAAAGCAGAGTGTTGGGAGTCAGTTCTTAAAATTCTAAAATGGTTTTGTTGGCAGTACAGTAGTAAGAAGCTTATTCAGTGCTAATTAACCTGAGTTGCAGGAATGAATGAGTGAAGGTGCAGGTTGCTATGGTAACCAAGGTAAACTTTGGTCTGATGGGGGTAGGGGGTGGGAATGAAGAGCCATGACTACTACTTGCTTGGCAGGGCCTTGTCCTAATCCCTTGGAGAAGAAAGGAGAATGGAGAGGGTGGGGTGTTCTGGCAGGAAAAGAGACCCTAAGGATGGAATGTAGAATTCTAGTGAGAAGCACACAAGTAAAGGCGGCAACCAAAGCAATCTTCATACTAGTGCTATTTACAAGAAAGAGACTTGTAGAGGGCATAAAATCTGGGCATAGTCTGGAAACTGAGTCATTAGGCAAATGGAACCTTAGAGCTGGAAGGTTGCTTTTGGGGATGGGCTGGGGTAGTATGGGCAGGGCTTCTCAGAGGGAAGATCAGCAGTACTCCTTTTGGCCCAGATAAGAAGCAAGTTGGCCACCTTCTAAGTCAGGCAGATCTGAGGACAGAATTAAGAAGAGAACCAGCTATGGAGGAAGAACACAGCTCTTGAGTTTTCTCTTCCCTTTTCATCTTGTGCCCTTTGGAGAATATGCAAAAGGACATGGAGGGGGGCAGCAGGGAGGGTTTCTATTCTCTCTTCTGTCCTCCATTCCCCCCACCACTCCCTCTGACAATGGTATCTTGTAGCAGAAGCACATGGAGGGAGATCAGTTGCACAGTGAAGTCAAATCAAGTTGATGAGAGGAACTGAGAATTGGAGATGAGATCCTCCTTGGAAGATGGCAGCCCTAGAGTTAACTCTTGCTGGTTTTAGGGTAGAGATTCTGGCTCTTTTGTAAAAAGAGCCTAGCAGTACCATAAGACAGGACTTCATCTGAGCCTGAAGCTGGAGGTGATGGAGACCTTGACCAAGCAGGAGAGCCATATACCTAACATACAATTAGGGACAGAATGACTTTGTCTAACAGAGACACTACTGCTTGTGAGAAGCATCTTGAAGATGTAATTAGAATACTCGAGGTGGAAGGGAGGACATAGCTGCACTGGAGTAAGATGCTTTGGCCATACTTGCTCCTTAATGGGTTTCCCTCTTCACTTATGAAATCTTTGTGTTTCAGTTCTTTCTACTGGTATTGTGTAGGTACATAGGAGAGCACATCCCAAGTGTGTAGGTGAGATATTTTGTTAATACTTTTTCTTACTATGCCATTTCTTTTTTAAAATTTCATTTGCAATTTAAAAAAAAATCCATTTTCTTTCTTGTTCATTTCCTCTTCCAATGAAAAGAATAAAAACAAAACCCGTGTAACAAGTACACACAGTCAAGCAAAAAAAAAATTCCTGCATTATCTCCAAGAAATATGTCTTATCCTACACCCTGAGTCTTTCATCTTTGTCAGTAAGGATAGATACTTCAGCACTGATCCTTGATATTAGAGATTGGTCATTGCTTTCATCAGAGTTTATGAGTTTTTCAGAGTTGCCTGTCTTTACAATGTTATTTAGCATAGTATCCAGAGTATAGTAAATAATAAATATTTGTTGGCTCAGCTTATTGACTTATTGTTTAAAATGTTCCCCTTGTGTTCAATCACTTTGCACCAGTTCATACAAGTCTTCCCAGGTTTCTCTGAAACTGCCCCTTTTATAATTTCTTATAACACAGTGGTATTTCATTATTTTCATATTTTATGTACCTATTCCCCAACTGATAGGCTTGCAAACACCTATGAAATATATCTATGTCTATATACACACAAACATAAATATGTACATATATACATACATTTTTGTATGTATATATGTATAGCCTTAAGCTCTTTCTTTTGTCTCTTTAGGGGCATAGGTCTAGTAGTGGTTTTGCAGTATTAAAGGGTATGCATGGTTTAGTAACTTTGGGGGCAGAGTTCTAAATTGTTTTCCAGAATTGGTTGACCAATTCACACCTCTACCTATTCATAGTTCATTAATGTGCCTATTTTCCTGCAGTCCCTCTAATATGTCATTTTTTGGGGTCAATTTTGCCAATTTGATGAGTGTGAAGTAGCACCTCACAGTTAACTTATTTAAAATTTTTCTGATCAATGAGTTGTAGCATTTTTATATGGTTATTAACAGCTTGGATTTCTTCCTCTGAAAACTGCCTGTTCATATCCTTTAACCATTTATTAATTGGGTATTACTATACCATTTCAATAAATACTTTTTCTTTGAGCTAATTGTGTCCTCTGACTGACTGTTGAAGGTAAAAACATCAAGAGGGACTTGTAAGCTATAGTTCTAGGAGGGCAGACCCACAAAATACATTGAGAACCTGGGATAGTCACACACCCTCCCATCCCCTTTCAACATGTGAAGGGATGAGGTTGTCCTGAGGTATACTATGTATGTATGTATATTATATACACACATATATGTATAGTATATGTATATACATACATCCCAACCCCCTACAAATATAAAGACAGGAAAGGATTGTGCCATAATACAAATCTTATTGTTTACCTGTGGGTCCCTACAGGAGAAAAGCCCTGACTGTGTGATGAGCAGAGAAAAGCTTTTAGTAAGACATCAACTTTTCATGTTTATTAGAGTTACCATATAGAAGAAACTCTTTCAATGTAACTTTTATGGAAAGAAGTATATTAATGACCATCTGCAAATTCACTTATGGCAGAAATCCTTTAACTCCTATGTGATATAAACAGTACAGGCAGTAAATCCCTCTTTTTAATAAGATTCTTCTGGAGATTTCCAATTCAAAGGAAACCTTAAGTTCATGGAATGTTTGTTCCAACTGCTCTGTATTTGGATCCCAAGTCCTCTCCAGGCCTTTGCCGCATTTCAGGCATATATCATTACCTCTACCAGTCTATCAAGATACATCCTACATACCAAGTTCATCAAATCAATGAACAAACCTTTATTAAGTACCTGTTACACACCAGGCCCTGGGGATGCAAGTATAATGAATGAAACAAGCTCTACTTACCATATGCTTAACTTCTAATGGGGGGTGGCAAGGTGGGACAGGCAACAAGAGAAGAGAACCAGCTATGGAGGAAGAACACAGCTCTTGAGTTTTCTCAAATTAGTCAGTCAACAAGCACATATTAAGTACTTATTATGTGCCCAGCACTAAGACATAAAGTATAAAAAATAAAAGACCCTGTCCCCAAGAAACGTTCTTTGCAATGGAAGAGACAACATGTAAATAACTAGGGGTATGTGTGTGTGTGTGTGTGCGTGCGCGCACACATATATATTAAATGGAAGGTAATCTGAAAGAAGAAGCATTAGTAGCTGGAAGGATCAGGGAGGGCCTCCTACGGTAGACTTTGAGCTGAGTCTTAAAGGAAGCCAGGGAATTTAAGAGGTAGAGGTGAGGGGGCAGAATAAATACAAATAAATACAAAGTAGTTAAATACAAGGTAGTTTAGAAGGGAGAGCAGTGGGATTTGGAGGATCATGAAAGACATCATATAGAAGGTGATGCTTGAACTGTATCTGGTAAGAAGGGGTGGGGCAGGGGTGAGGAGGGAGTGCATTCTATTAGTAATAGGGGATTAGCCAATGAGCCCACACTTTACAAGCCTGCATAGAGTGACACTGATGGAATTCTTCACATGGAAGAGACTGGGGAAACTGCTTTAGGATGAAGTGGAAAGACTTTGGACCACATGTAGACATTCTATAACCAATTCCAATCTGGAGGCTCTTTGACTGGCTAAGAAGGGATTCAGAAGGATATTAGTTGGCCTCTACTCTCATGTCCTCCTGGTAGACTTCTTTCTGGTAGAGTGTCCATTGAGAGTCAGTGCTGTCAAAGGAGTGATCTTGGGCACACTCCCCACTTAGTTAGATATGTAGCCTATGAATACAGGCCTTGGGTTCTTTCACATAGTTTTTGTTTTAATTTTAGGGCAAGAAGACTGATTTGTATTCTGTGATCTTGTGAGTTTCAAGAGGGCAGGAGACTGAGCCATCTGGTAGTAAAGAGTGTGCCAGGTTTTACAGCCAACCTAGCATAAATACTTGAAAAGTGACCTTCAGGACCCAGGCCATCAGTAGCTGAGATGAGGATTCATCCATCAGTGATGACATATTTGGACATGAATTTGGTGGCACCAATGCTATGTAGAAACTGTAATCAATCTAAGCCCACTTTCCCCAGTGACTAAGTTAGTATATGGGGAGGTATGCCCCCAAAGTCTTGAGGGCAAATATTTGTTGTTCTCTTCTTATTCTAATTTATAAAAATATCCTTTTGTAAAAGTTAATTGATGTGAAGTGACTAAATGGAAATGGGGTGCTAGTCACTGCTGAAGAACAGTGGGTAGGATATACTTGGATTAGAAGCTTGAACTGATGGCATTAGGGAAAAATAACTCAACCCCTCATTTAGCTACATCATATTTATTTGTATTCATTTTTTCACATTTATTTAATTAATATAGATTATGTATTTATATGTTTTATATGTATAAATTATATATCATATCATACATATATTTACTTCTTGTCTCCCTTATTAGAATGTAAACTCCTTAAGAGTCAAGATTGTTTCATTCTTTGTCTTGTATTGTATTGCCAGTTGTATTGTATTGTATTGTCTTGTATTGCCAGTATCTTGGACATAGTAGTTATATAATAGTGCTTGTTGGTTGATTATCAGTTTTTGACAAAACTGAGGCTGAGAGAATTTAAGGGACTTGCCCAGGGTCACACAACTAGTAAGTGTCTGAGGCAGAATTCAAACTCATTCTTCCTGAATTCAAGTACCCTCTGCACTATACCTTCTAGAATAGAGGTGATAATTGAAGCCATCTAAGGGGATGACATTGGCAAAGGAAAGAGTATAGAAGGGGACCAAGGACAGAGCCTCATAAACACTTAGAGGGTGGGAGGTGAAAGATGAGAACATGGAAGATGAACCAATGAAGGAGACAGAGAAGGATTGGTCAAACAATTAAGGAGAAAACCAAGACAAGTGGTGTTAAAGAAGCAGCGTGTTAAGAAGGAGACCATGACCAGCAGCTTAAACTGCTTTAGAAAGGCCAAAGATAATAGAATCAAGGAAAAAAAATGTCACTGAATGTGGCAAGCAAGAGATCATTGGTGACCTTTGAGAATAGTTTTGTAAGGTGGATTGGAAGCCACATTGCAAGAAATGAAAGAATGCCTGGCTGATGAGGAAGTAGAAGCTGTGAATGCAAACTACTTTTCCTGAAAGTTTAGCAGTGAAGTGAAATCGATGTTGGACTGTACCTTGAAAAGATTTTTTTTTAATGGTAGGAAAAACCTGAGAATGTTTATAGCCAGAATGAAAGGAAGCAGCAGAAAGGGAGAGAGAATGATCAGCGGATTAAAGTCCAGAGGAAAGTGAATGAAGCATTTATTAAGTGCTTACTATGTGTAAAGAAAGCACTGGGTATACAAATAGAAAAGTAATACAGACCCTATTCTCAAGGAGCTCACATTCTAATAAGGGAGACGTATGCGCAAAGTTGCAGCTGCAAGGGAAAGGGAAAAGACCCATGGTCCTTTGGGTGCAGCAGTGAAGTGGACAGCAGTGTCTCTTCTTCAATATCATTTCCACTGATACAATCACATCAGTTTATGTTGTGGAACCACTTACAGTTCCAAGAACTTTGGTGAAGAGAACTTTCTTTTCTAAGTCTTCAGTAACTTTAACTATAGCACATTTAGGAGTGGTTGTCAGGCTCCATCTCCACAGGGATTGCTTCCCAAGATGAAGGCTGTGGGATGGTTGGACTGGATGTATTGCTGTTCCAAACACTCTTGGATTTAGTGTCTTGGGCTGTCTCCATCAAAGTCTGCAGAGAGATGGTGGTCAAGGTGCTGGTGATGGGTTGACTTGGCTGGCATATGCTGTTTTCCATTTCTCCCTTAGGGTAGGTACCTTGCCTGTTCTAGGAGTGGCAGTTGGTTGGCAGTTGGTGAGGATAGCTGACTACTTCGCCACAGGAGTTAGGAGGACTGTGAAGGCTGGGCTGGTGGTCTTAGGGGGATATGCCTCTTCTTACACTCATCTGCCTGTTGATGGCAGTTGGTTAGCAGCTCTATTGCTGATAGTGATGAAGAAGATGAACTCCTCCACAATGATTTCTCACTCAATGATGCCTATGGGGGCTGGAGACAAGTCTGTTGATTTGGGGCACCCCAGTATTCCCAAAGCTCTTAGCTTAGGTTCCCAGTCTGTATCCATCAGGATCTGAAGGTAAGTGATGGTCAAGGTAGTGGTGGTGGCTTGATTTGCTGGAATATTCTGCTTCTGGACTCTCCCTCAGAAGACAGGAAGAAATGAGATACAAGTGAAATGAATGGGGTACAAGTGAAAGAGTTCACTCTGAAATAATAATGACAACATTTATAAGTACAATAGCTTGCATTTGTATAGTGCTTTAAGATTTGCAAAGCACTTAATTATTTTATGTCCTTTGGTCCTCATGATCATCCAATAAGGTGAAGTCCTATTATCATCCCCATTTTACAGAGTTGAATGTAGCAAGATGTTCCTAATGGTTTCTATCTCTTCTTGCCCCACCCCACTCCCTAGAAGTGCTGACTGGGAAGGAGATAGGTGAGATACTGGGGAACTGATGTGGCCATACATAACCAAAAATAATTGTTGTTGGTGGTTGCTAGGAAGAACAAAAATAATCAAGGAACGCACTGGGAGGGCACAGGGTGAATGAACTGAGGAAGATCCAATTTCCACCAAGGCCAAATATGCTTCGTGTAGGGGCCTTGGAACAAAACAAAGGACTTGCTTTAGTGCAGCCAGGTGGCATAGTGGAGATAGATCACTGGGTCGGTCAGGAAAATCCAAGTTCGAATGTGGCATCAGACACTTATCAGCTGTGTGATCCTGGGCAAGTCACTTAACCTCTGTTTGCCATAGTTTTCTCATCTCTAAAATGGGGATAATAATAGCACCTATCTGCCAGGGTTGTTGTGAGGACCAAATGAGATGATCGCTGTACAGAACTTATCATAGTTCTTGGCACACACCAAGCACTATACAAAGTGTTAGTATTATTGTTATCACGTTCACTGGTCACACTGATTCAAGGGCAGTACAAAATAAAACATGAAACTTGTTATGAGACAGAACTTCGGACAGAAACATTCCCCTTGGAAGATAAAAGGTCAAGTCAGCAGAGGACATAATAAGGTGGCTTAAAACACCATCAGCAGAGGCCAAAAGCATCTCCCACTACTACTTTGGCCTGGATGGACATATGAATAATGAATGGATTTGAGAGAAGAATACAGAGTTCATGTGTCAGAAGCTGCATTCCGGGTAATAGGTTTGGAAAACAGAATGAGAGCAATGATCCTTCCTACTCCTCCAAAACAGCCAATTGGACTTCACTATTTGCTTCTGGGTGGATCTCATCTTGACTCTATGCAGAAGTGAGAGTGGTAATTAAAAAAAAATGCATTTCTACACTTGAGTGGATCTCAAGTGACCATGGTACATGAATAAAGGAAAGACAGAGGAAAATACTTTTATAGCCTCTGAGAGAGTTAGGACTCCAGGGTCTTAGTGACAAAGATTATGCATATTTTGGATATATCAGAATAAGCCTGAAGTTTCCAACAGAAGTTATCAATAGGCAGGTGACGTTATGACTTTGGTTTTGTTTAGACCTACCAGTTATCTCTGTAGTACAAGCATTGACTGGAAGCAACTCCAATCTATTCAAAGTATTAGCTGGATATTGACAGTAAAAGGCTGGAACTTGCTACCTATACAATTCAATCATTCAAGCAGCCTGATCAGATGATTCTGGGAAGATGGGTGCAGATTATGGCTGAGAACACTTCAAGAGCACTGGTTCTGCCGACTTAGAACTAGGCCAGAAGAAATTTGATGTTGGTGCCTGTGTGCCTGAGTAACGGAAAAACCAGTTGAGTAAGAAGTGGGGCAGGAGGACAGGAACATTCTCTAACTTTAAAAAATCTTATCATTTTTGTTTTTATATAACATTAATTTCTGAATATATTCCTATCCCTACCCTACCCACTGAAGAAAGAAGGAAGGAAGGAAAGAAAGAAGAGGAGAAAGGAATGAAGGAAGGAAGCATTTATAGAACATTTATCATGTGCCAGGCATTGTGCTAAGGACTTCATGAATAATATCTTATTTGAGCCTCACAATAACCCTGGGATGTTGTTGTTCAGTCCTTTCAGTTGTGTCTGACTCTTCATGGTCCCACATTTGGGGTTATCTTGGCAGAGATAATATAGCGGTTTGCCATTTCCTCCTCCAGCTTATATTACAGATAAAGAAACTGAGGCAAACAAGGTTGAGTGACTTGCCCAGGGTCACACAGCTAGTAAGTGTCTGAGACTGTATTTGAACTCAGTTCTTCCTGACTCCAGGCTCAGTGCTCTATCCACCGTGCCACCTAGGAGGTAGGGTGCTATTACTAAGCCATCTTTTGTAAGAAAGAATAAAAACTAAAGAGGAAAAAGAAGCAGTTCCGCAAGACTAACACATCATCTGTCTGACAGTATATGTAACATTTCACATCCATAATCGCCCACTTTTACAATGAAAGGAAGGGAATATATTTTCTCAATTCTTCTCTGGAGCCAAATTTGGTCATTAATTTTACACAGCATTCAGGGATTCCCACTTGCGCCCCTGCCCCGGTTGTTCCTTTCAATTAATATTGTTATAATCATTGTATATATTGCTTTCCTGATTCTGCTTAATTCAATCTACCTCGGTTCTCTGAATTCTTCATATTTGTAATTTCTTATGGTGCAGCAGCATTCCATTGCATTCCTGTAACACTGTTTTAGCTATTCTCCAGTTGAGGATGAGGACCTATTTTGTTTTCCTAGTTTTTCTTGGTAACACAAAAAGTACTGCTATGAATATTTTGGTACATACAACATCTCTCTTTGGTCTTTGATCACTTTGTGTGTGTACATATATGTATATATGTTTATACGTAAATATACATACATGCATACATACACACACATATATGTCTCTGCAGGATCTCTGGGCTAAAGGACAGGGTGGTCTCATGACTCAACTTTACATATGACTAAATGTGTACATGTTGTCTCCACACCCCAATAGAATGTAAACTCCTTGAGAGCAGGGACTATTTTCACTTCTGTCTTTGTATCTCCAGTGCTTAGCCCATTGTAGGTGTTTAAGAAATGCTTGTTGATTGATTGACAGATCCTACCTAGGAGTTAATATTTCAATTTTATTTCTGGTTTGTTTATGTGTTCCTCATATTCAGCTAACCAATCAGCAAACATTTATTAAGTGCTTACTCTGTGCCAGACACTGTGTTAGGTGCTAGGGATACAAATAAAGAGCAAAAGCATGGTATTTACTTTCTAACAGTGGAGCCAACATGTAGATAAATTGGTACATGCATGTTATAAACAGAGTAGATAGAAGATAGCCTTAAAAGGGAAGGCACTGGGAGCTGGAGTAATGTTCATGTTTTTTTTTTCTAGGACGTCACTTAGATCCTCTGTAAAATGGGGGGAAATAATCCTTGCCCTCTTTTATTCAGGCAGAACTGCAACTGGGGGTGGGGCTCGTGGCAGCAACTAGGCTTGCTTTAGATGAACAATTTAGAGGGTGGTAGCGAGCTCCTCTTGGGGCACACTACCTTTTCCCTTCGGTGTTTCCATTCTAGGAGTTTCATGCACAGATGGAAACACATATTTGGACCAATATGGTCCAAATCCAAAAACACCAAAAAAAAGAGGACTTTGGACAATTCTCAACCTCTCTGGACCTCTGTTTATTTATCTGTGAAATAGGAACTATACTTTTTATACCTATCCCATCAGTCAATCAAGCATATCAGTGCCTGATATGTGCTAGGCACTGGGCTAGGCACTAGGAAGGATACAAATATAAAAGATAAAACAATCCCTGTCCTCCAGGAGCTTATGGTCTGGTTGAGGGGAATGACAGCTATGTGTATTTTGTTGCTGTTGCTGTTGTTGAGTTGTTTCAGTCATGTCCAACTCTACATGACCCTGTTTGGGATTCTCTTGGCAAATATACTAGAGTGGTTTGCTGTTTCCTTCTCCAGTTCATTTTATAAATGAGGAACTGAGACAAACAGGGTTCAGTGACTTGCCCAGCGTCACACAGCTAATAAGTATCTGAGGCCAGATTTGAACTCAGGAAGATGAGTCTTCCTGATTCCAAGCCCAGTGCTCTATCCACTGCACTACTTAGCTGCTCATTTACATATATAGTTACATGCAAAACTTTTCATAGGGAAGGCTCTAGAAGCTCGGAACAGCTTACTATAGGAGGTGGTGCTTGAGTTGAACTTTGATGGAAATTACAGATTCTTAGAGATGGAGTTGAGGAGAAAATACATTTCAGGAATGGGGGATAGCCAGTGAAAAGATGTAGAGGCAGGAGATAAAGGATTATGTATAAGAAACAATAGGTCAGTCTGCTCCCTGCCCCCATTATTGGGGTAAAGCAGGATCTCAAGCTTTATATCCAAGGCTTGACTCCCTTCCCACCAATTACTAGTACCACAAGGAATACACATAGCACTTACTTAGCCAAGAAATCCCTTCATCTAAATTGGTAGCAAAACAGAAATCAAAGAAAGTCTACATATGAGAATATATAGCAAGCAGTACAGATTGAAGGAGCTCTCCCATTGGGAGTGAGGTAACAGCTCAATCAAGAGAAGTCTTAGATCCCCCCCCAAGGGGAAGTTCCCTGGTTTCTAGGGCAGCAAGCTGGAGATAAGGATATGATAAAGACTGTCACCTCCTCTCATGTTGGTTTCTTCCCAGAGTCTTTTCCTTTAGCAACCTGAAATGGGGTTGCATCTTCCATCTTTTCTCTCAAAGCTAGAAGCCAGATGTGCTCAAAGTCCAAAGAGACTCAGTGACTAGAAGAGAACTTGAATAAGACTGATGAGACTGGAAATCTTCTGCTCTCACTAACTCTGCCCTGCCCCTTAAAAAGGGGCAGGGCATTGATCTCCACCAATTGGGAGAAAGGCTTTGGGACTGGTTTCCAAAGTGGGCAGGAGGGAGTAGAAAGATAATCAATGTACAATGTAAATTACTTAATACAAAAAAATACTTAAAGACAAGTGTTCATTGATAGAAAAACTTAAATGAAGAGCAGTAATAACCTATAACTATCACTGCACTCTACAAGTTGGTACTTAACTTGAAATATTTTGTGGGACTGTCAAACATTTCACATTTCATCTAAACTGAATTGCACTTACTCCCTCAAAGTACTCCCAAAAATCTTCTGGTAAGCCAGACCAAATATTAGGCTCACCTTCCTGACAAGTGTTCATCTTCTCCAAGAAGCCCTAGGGTAGCTGCCTCCTCCCAGAAGTTAGCTAGCACCAGTTGAGGAACCCAACCACCCAGAAGGTCCCTATCAGGATTGTCATTTACTCACCTACAATTAGACATGTAATGAAACAGAAGAGGCAGCCAGAGGCCCAGGATAAAGCTTGTCTAACTGAGTTCCTATTTTGACTTCTATATAGAAGAAGTTACCATGCTGTTGTGGTGGGGGAAGGGCACTTAAGGGAAACTTCAATAGTACTGACTCAGTTGGCAGATGGAAAAAAGAGAGGGCAGAACTATACTTTCTCAACATCTCTACCTAGTGACCAACAGCATCAAGGAGATAGCTAGCCAAGCAAATGGTGAAGCCCTGTGGTCACCATTATCATAGATTTAGAACTCACTTTTTAAGGTCCATTGAGTTGGGCCACTCTAATTGGCTTAGTGGCCAATGGCTCTGATATGGCTTTGACATAGCCAACAAAGCCCCCTGAAGCAGGGCTGATACCACCTCCCTTTAGCTGTCAGGGGGCAGCAGAGGGAAAATTCAGGGTTTCCTGCCTTATCCCAAAGCAACAAATTTTCACTGGTGAGCCATGTGTTTCCCTGAAACCACCTCTTGGTCCTGGGGTCCAATCCCTGCTACTTACGTCTATGACTCATCACCCCTACTAGAATATAACCTCCTTGAGAAAGTGAATTATGTCCTGATTTTTCTTTGTGCCTCCTTCCAGCAGCTTGCACAGTACATTTCCATTTGCTATAGATATTCAATGAATATTAGGTGACTGGGTGACCACATGATCCTGGAGCTCTCTTTAGTTCTGGCATCTCAAAATTCTAAGAACTGAATTGAATTAGAAGGCAGGCTCGAGGTCCAGAAGGCAGCAGTACTTGGAGTTAGGGCTTGTTAGCTTAATTGGTTAGATCACAAAGATAGAATCATTGTTCAGTAGAAAAGACTATATTTGGAGTCAGAGGATCTAGGTTTAAATACAAGCTCTGCCCGCAGTACTACCTGTTTGACCTTGGGCAAGTTTCTTTGAACCTTATTTTCTTCATCTGTAAAATAGGGAGAATGATACATGGACTACTTGCTTTATATAGAGCCGCTGTGCAGCTTTATAATCCGTACAGTGGCTACAGAGCAAGTGTGACACTGACACTCTCCCTCCCCCACTCAATAAACACTAGTGGCTTCCTGCTACCTAGAATAAAATCTTTGACATTTATAATCCTGCCTCCTTCCTACTTTTCCGGTTTTCTTATACATTCCTCCCCTAGCTCTACATTACACATATACTCGCCTACTTTCTATTTGCATACAGGATACTACTTTCCACCTCCATGCCATTGTACTAGATGTCCCCAATGTCTTAAATGTACTCCCTCTACTGCATCTGTACTCTAGCCTCCTACTCAACCTCTTCTCACTGGAACTGGACTCCCATCCCTGGGACCTAGGTGCAGATAGGTGAGCTTTTGCCTTACCTTACCCTAGTCTTGGGCTCATCACATCACTTCCTTGGCCAACCATACCACAAGCTTGGACCCTCTATTACACCCTGTTATTCTTTACTCTTGCTCTCCTGGAAGTGTTATCTTTCCCTATAGAATATAATCTCCTTGAGAATAGGGACTATCTTGCTTGTATCTGTATCTCTAGCTCTTAGCATAGCACCTGGCACATAGTAAGTGCTTAATAAATGCTGTTTTTTCCTTCATTTTCTCACCTCTGTATCTTGGAATCCCTGGTTTCCTTCAAGACCTGATGACCTCCAAGATTGCTTTCAGCTCTTAATCCAGGACCCTGTGCCCTGTGACTCAGCCCAATCTCCACCTTCTACTTGGAACCTTTCCTAATCTTCCCCTGCCCCCCACTCCAAGCTGCACTAGTGCCTTCTCTCCCCATTTTGTATATCTAGAGGAAATTGAGGGAATTGAAGGGATGAAGATAGCTAGTGGTTAATTGTGGGAATTGAGTGAACCATGTAGACTCCATCTTGTGACTCAATTCTGGAGCTGGCTCAGTTTCCTTTCTAATCAATTATGGGTCTAGACCAAATTCTGTACTGTGAGAAAACTGTTCAATTGTAGGAATTGGGAGAAAACTATTGCGTTGTTTGAACCCTAACCCCATGTGACTGGGAAATGGGCCACCCCTATCTGCTGCTTAGAGACCCTTGGTTACAAGGAACTAGGTTATACTGCCCAGAAACCCAGTCAGATCCAAAGACTGATGCAAGGAGTTTTTTCACAATTGTAAATCTCAAGAAATCCATATGTCTTATCTGAAAATTAGCTCCATACTGATCATGTTTCCATGTTCCTTTGATTGTTTATAGGCACTTGGAAGGGGAGTGCATACCTATTTTTCTGAATTTAGAGAATTTCACCTGTTCATTCTCCCCCTCCCAACCTGGAAAGTTCCTAATCTTTCATCCAATTAGGAATCAGATTACCTAATGTTGTGTTATTTCCTTTCAATTAATTGGCCTTATTTGAGCCATTTTTTTTAATGTTTCAAAGTCTGTCTCTCCCTGTATTTGGATTCCAGCTCTAAGCAGAGGAAAGGGCCTGGTCCTGATTGGTTTCTCAATTGCCATGCATTGCTAAATAAATTGATATGCTTAGAAGATCGAACCTTTGTTCCCTCAGTCATTTCCTCTTTCACCCACCATAATACTCTAAACGTACTTCTTTGTGTCGGTCAGTCAATAAACAGTTATTAAGTACCTACTATGTGCCAGGCATTGTACATGTCCTATAGGCATATGTGCACCTGCAGACTGTTTCCCAAGTTAGAATGTAAGCTTCTTAAAAGCAGGAACTGTTTCACCTTTGTCTTTGTATCCTGACCTTTTAGCTTCATGCCATACTGACTGGCATATAGTAAGCACTTATCAAAACTTGCCAATTGATTAATGTGAACTGTAATGGGGGTGAGTTGGAGCCAGCTCTACTCAGAGCCCATTGTTAAATTTTCAGTGTGAACACTTATGTGACTCTCAAATGCTACAAAGCAGGGCTTGGATTATTGTTTTGATGATTGTCTGGACTTGAGAAAGTGATGGAGAAAATGGTAATAATGCAGATTAAACTTAAAAGTGTATGGGGAACACATTTTTCCAGAGAGCCTGTTGTTAAACATTTATCAACACACCATTGGCTAGAATGTATTTAAAGCATTTTGAAGACCATAAAGCACTATATAAATGTCAGTTATTAATCATTATTTATATTATTAATAAAATAATATTAATATTAATCAGATTGTATACTATTATTAATAAATATCATTAATAGTAATTGTTGTCATCATTACCTATGAAGTGTGCATCCAGCTGTGGTGTGGTACAGGGACCTGAATTCAAATCATACCTCTATCACTTGTGTGACCTTGAGCAAGATACTTAACCCTTCTTGACCTCAGTTTCCCCAAATACAAAATGAGGGAGTTGGACTAGATGGTCTCTGAGACTGCTTTCAGTTCTAACTCTATGCCTGATGACTCTAGGTCTAGTCCCTAGCTGGGCTTCCCCGTTTGTTTGCCTTGCTCACCATCTCCTGGATGTATGCTGTTGGTCACTAGGTGGAGCTGATGATGAGAAAGTGGGACTGGATGAGAGCAAATCCAACTGCTCACCTGGAAAATCTGCTCAGTAGTTTCACCTTCAGATACATAAAGAGTACCGCTGAGCCCTTAATGATATTGCCACCCAGTGTGCCACCTTGTGGCCACAAAAAATCTACCACGTTCATATGGGGAGGTCTACCCAGATAGACTTCAATCCCATTCCATTCCAACCAACACATGCATATTTTGCCTCTGTGCTACTATATCATTGCCCTTCCTTCCCCCTTTCTCTCATTTGCAGTCTCTCACTCTGTGCTCTAGTACCTGCTCTCAAGGAGGTAGGGCCCAGAGGTCTGGAAGAGACCTCAGAGACCACTTAATACAACTCTCTTATTTTATAGATAAGAAACCTGGGGCCCAGACGTGCCAAGTGACCCTCTAGTAGGACCCTCTAGTAGGGGCATGGTTAGAATGGTATAAATGCATATGAGAGGTCCAACAGAGAGGGCTGAAAGATTGGGGAGGAAGGGAGGAATGGATCACTTTCGGCTAATGGGGCAGGATCAGGGAAGACTTTAGGGAGAACATGGCTGGCACTTGAGCTGAGTCTTGAAGGAAGAAAAGGATTTCAGTGAGTGGAGAAGTAGATGGAATCCATTCTAGGCTTGGGGAACAACCTAAATAATTGCTCTAAGGCAGCAGAGGGCAGAATGGATATGGGAGCATGGCTAATATTCTAGTAGGGCTAGAAAGTAGTATGTGGGAAATGGAGTGAGGCAGTTTGAAGCCAGATTGCTGAGAGACTTTTATGCTAAGAGAAGGAGTTTGTGTTTTACACTGTAGGTAATGGGGAGCCACTGAAAATTAATGAGTGAGTGCCCTATTAGATCTATACACTAGGCAGATTATTTTGACTGAAGTGTGAAGATGTGCAATGTGCTATAATGGAAAGAGCTTTAGATTTAGAATTAGCAGACTGGGTTTTAAATCTTAACTGCCATTAATTCCCACTTTATAAATATTTTTTTGAATGGATGAATGTATGGCTCTCCTCAGTACCATCAGCACTCAACACCACCATAACCCATTCTTGCTCTGCTGGCAGCAGTGGCAATAAGACATGGGCATAGGGACTACAGGGTTCCAGGTTTATAGAAGATGGGCTTTGAAAGTTGGGATTATTCTCTTTTTTTTTTGTATTTTTAGTCCCAGTTCCTACAATAGTACTTGGCACCTAGTAGGTACTTAATAAATGGATTCATTGGTGGGGGGGTGTTATGCTGGTAGCAGGGAGGGTGTCTGGCATCCTGATCCTGCCTCCTTGATGGGGCCCTTTGAGTTGGATTTGTTTGGGGGAGGAACTGGCTGAGGGACATGAGCTCCAAGCCTGTTAAAGGATCTTATCAGCACCTCATTCCATTAGAAAAAACTTCTCCCTCCCTCCCACCCACCTAAGCTTTAAATATCTCAATCTCCTGGGAGAACTGAACATTCACATCGAAGTGGGGTGGCAAATCCTGAATTCTGGAAGATCTCTTCAATAAAGAAATCTGAGCTGAGGTCTCCAGGCACTTGAGGGAGAGACGTCATGAGTAGGAAGGGACCGTTACTTTCCAACTTGTCCCCCTGCCTTGTGCCTGCCAGAACACACCCCCTCTCACTAAGCAACTGATAGAATAGAATAAAATGTTAGAGCTCAAGGGAATGCCAGAGATCAGCATCCAAGTGCAGTACATTCATTTTACAGATGAGGAAGCTGGGTCCCAGAGAGGTTGCCCAAGATAACACAACTAGTCATCAGGGTCTGAACTGGGACTAGACCCCAGGACCCCTAGTTCTTCTTGTTTCCACTACATCCTGCTGATGTTAAAAGAAGGGGGTTGGGGCTTGGAAGAGGGCAGAATTTTGCCTGCCTGGTGAAGGGGAGAGGGGAAACTGCCACCACAGGGGTCTCCAAAGAGCACTGGACTGGGAGGGAGCCGGGGTACCTAAGTTCAAACATGAATGTTTCTTACCCATGTGACTGTGGGTAAATCATTTAGCTGTTCAGTGCTTCAGTTTCATTATTTGAAAGTAGGGACTAGATGGTCTGTGAGGTTCTTTCCAGCTCCGAATCTATGGTCTTATGGAGAAACTCCAGCACAGTGATGAGTGGGGGTGGGAGGGCTTAGAATCCAGAAGTCCTGCATTCCAGGCCCCTGATTTGAAGTATAAAGCTTGGCTATCGCCTGAACCCAATTTGGAAAGTGGGTTTTCCAGAGGTCGGAAGTGTGGAGCAGAGGAATAGGGGATAGCATGGCGAGAGCTAGGGGGCCCAACTCATGACGGCAGAAAACTTCAGTTTCCCCTCCTTTTGAATGAGCGGCTAAGGCAGAATTTCCCTTCAGGTCGCCGTTAGCAACTCCGGGATTCGAAAGCAGCTTCTATTTCAGAGTTTATGGTAAGTGGCTGGTGCAGGCACACACTCACACACACACACAAACACATACAACACACCCAGCCCTTTAAGGAAGTGGGTAGCAGAGAAGCGGGGTGTGGTTAGCAACTCAGAGGAGGAAAGGGGGGGGCGGGGGGAAACCTGTCAGCCCTCCTCTCACTCTGCACAGGCAGCTACCGGCTGAAGGCAACTCACCGCTCAGCCCCTTACCTGTCCTGCGTAGCATCTCCCACCTTACCAACTCCAGCTCAGGGGAGACCCCCAGAAGAACCAGACTCTTTGCCACTTCTTCCTTCCACGTGAGTCTCCCCTCTCTCAATTCCAGTGGGTGAGGGTGGGGGGCGCGGTTGGGTAAAGTTGTCGGCTTTCCCTCAGTGGAATGGTCTGGCCTGTGGCTCTGGTTACCTGGACGGGACTGGGGAGGGGTGTAGTGCAGAGGAACTGGGAGTTGCGAGGAGGAGGAGGAGGATCAGGAATTCATAACCGAAAGGTACTGGGTGTGTGCGTCTGGGGCGAGGGTATGTGTATGTGTGTGCCTGGGTGCGCCCGAGGTGTGTTCAGCAAGGGAAAGGTGAACCTATTTTGAGATGTGAGTTGAGACCGTGGGGTTGGATATCTTTTTGGTCCACTTCACACACTTGGAAGGAGAAAAAAGGTTATATATAGATGAAGGCTCAGAGACCCCCATGGGTCTTTAGAAGTTAGGTTTGAGAGATGGTTAAACCCAGTCAGGGTCTTTCACTGCTCAGCCTCAGTTCCATCTCAACAGCTTCTCTAAACATCAATGCTCCTTTTTTTCTATCCCTCTGGTTTTCTTTAAAAGCCTTCTAGCTATATTTTCTCCCTCCTTTCCACCTCCACCCCTCACATCCTCCACCCCCATATCTTCCAGTCCCTAGTTGCTTGTTGTCTTTTGACAGGGAACATTATGAACATGGTATCACAAAGCAGGTGGTATCTATGGGGCTTGATCTCTTTGGTGGGGGACAAAGTTAACATCTTCTAGGCCAATACTTTTCTTAAACTCATTCCTTCTGGTAGCTACTAAAGGGTTAAGTTCTGTGCTCCTGTCTCTTCTGGCTGTCAGGCTGTGCGTGGGCAAAGCCCAGGGCTGCAGCCTCCTGGTGGGTGAATGCAGAACATATGGGTGATATTCCATGCCCACCGAATTCTACCACCTGCCCTAGCCCTCCATCACATGATATGAAGATTTCTTACCTCCTGGTCTCTCTCAGAGAGAGGATGGGGATTTGACACACCTGGGCTCCCTCCAGGTGCTGGAGTGCAGGCTGTAGCCAGAAGGATGGCACACAATGCATACTGGGTCAGCATTAGGATGTGGATATAACATTTGTTGTCTCCTAGACCAGAGGGGTGATGGCTTAAAAAAAAGGTTATGCTCAAGTCAGTGAGTTTAGGGGGAACGGAGAGCTTGCACCCCTTCTGACTTCTCAACAAGGCCAAGAAGACTATTCTGATCTAGAAGCCAGAACTAAGACATTTTGCTGTTAATGCTTTAATCAGGGCATACAGATAATACTTAAGGCTCTAGTTTAGGTTGAAGGATCAGAGGGTCAAAGCTACAGAACTAGAGGGGACATATAGTAGCTATTTAGGCCAAACCTTTCATTTCACAGATGAGAAAAATGAGGCCCAGAGATGTTCAGTGACTTGCCCGAGGTAACATAGACTTCTTCCCCTGCTACTCCTAATGTAGCGGTGCTGGGCATTTTGCACCAGTCCCCAAATTTCCCAGGTACACTACTGGCTCTAAGAATAGCTGTGGATGTTATACAGACAGGGCAGCTAATGTGGGCAATGCTCAGTTCAAGGAGAGAGATTCCAGGAGACAGATCTCTGGTTTGAGAATCAATTCTCCTCAGTTCTTCTTTAAGCTAGATCCTTGATTTTCCATATGAACTTTGACAAGATACCTCCCTGGACTGGACTTCAGTTTACTCATGTAAACTATTGAGAGGATCCTTTAGGGTTGAAAAGAAGATCATAGAATGATGGCCTTATAGAGTATCATGGCAACACCTTGGTCCTATCTCCCAGGGAGGGGATGACTAAGATATTAAGTAGCCAGGAAGTACTTGGAGTTCCTTAAATACAATTTATACTTATCTTTCAGAGGTACTAGGTACAAGGAAAACATATTACAGTATTACTGTGCCTCTGTGAGTGGTGGGCTGAAACTTGACTGAGAACAGGGTATGTTACGTTGAAATCTGGATGCAAGAATTCTTTTTCTCTCTCTTGGTCTGCTTTAGTTCAAAATATTCGTCCCAGTCTTGTTTTGGAGGGGATTAGGTATAGGTGGGACCAGCAGAAGGGAAGGTGAAGCTCATATTGGAAGAAGGTAGAGACAGTGCTTAGTTTTACAGAGGTGAATGTACCTTGTGGAGCTGTTCTTAATTTTGGATATATGACTTGTGGTCCAGTACTAAAGGCTTTGCGTTTATACATACTGAGCTCAATCTTGGAGGCGGCCCTTCATATGAGAATTCCTTGGCTCATCTTGCCCTCAGCTATATTTGAGTCTTGGAAATCTTCAAACATAAAGTATGTCTTGTGTAGATTTCCACAAATGTAGGTAAAAGAAAAACTTTTATACAAGCACTCAAGGTAATGATGCATATCAAGGACAGGACAGTCTTTATTTCACTCCACAGTAAATATGGAAAACACATCAAGGATGTACAATAATATGTAAACAATCAATGCAATTATTCCTGTCTCATTAGTGAATTCCAATTTTCTGCTAGGGCCTTATATAGTTCCCCCAACATATAATGCTACCCTATGCCTTGGGCTCTCCTTGGAAAGGAAGTAAACTTGGGGTTCCTAGAGAGGCAAATCCCTAGCATTTTGGTAAATTCTGTTTGCTTCAGAGATAAGTATCACCCTCCAGTCTTATGGTATGATTAAAAGCTATGATTCTGATTCTCTATGGGATGTTTTTTAGGGGTAAACTTGGGAAGGGTCTATTGATCCTATAAGGGGAGCCAGAAGAAGTTAAACATCATGTAAAGTCATGTTTGTCTCTGGGGTTTTCCTTTCTATGAGGTTGCTGTTGTTTTTCAGTTGTTTTAGTCATGTTCATCTCTTCATGACTACATTTGGGGTTTTCTTGGCAAAGACAGTGGAGTTCTTTGTCATTTCCTTTTCAAGCTCATTTTACAGATGAGGAAACTGAGGCAAATAGAGTTAAGTGACTTGTCCAGGACTACACAGCAAGTACATGCCTGGGGCTGGATTTGAACTCAGGTCTTCCTGACTCCAGGCTTGGCATTCTATACACTGTGAAACCTAGCTAATAAGTTAAAGAATTGTACCTCTAAGTACTCTACCATCGCTGCCCTTTGTAAAGGTGCCATACATAGCTAAGAAATATTTATATTCCTTTCTAATCCCATTTAGTAATCACCACAGAGCTACTATGTCTAACTTTTATAAAATTCTATTCATGTCCTTAGTAGTTTTATAATTTTATTTTTGTTAATTTTGTCTAGGTCTGAAAGGGGCATGGTAAGGTCCCCAACTACTATAGTTTTGTTGTCTATTTCTCCCTGTAGTTCAATTAGTTTTTTCTTCAAGTACTTAGGTCTGTGCCATTCAGTGCCTATATATTAGGTATAGCTATTATTTCATTATTGATGATACATTTAAGCAAATATATTCTCTCTATTTATTTTAACCATCTCTATCTTTTACTATTGCCTTGTTTGAGATCATGATTGCTATACTTCTTGAAACAAAATGAATTCTATACCTCTCCTTCTGGGACTGAGAGGATTTTCTAGTGGCTATTACTGACATGGCTCCAGACAGAATGTGCTTTACTATTCTTCATATCTTTTTCTATCAGGAAATTCTTTCTGATGTCTACCCTCCTGACTTTGCAATGCAATTTGACATTGGTTTATTTGCTCATTTCTTCAACAAACATTTATCAAATAGCTTACTTTGTGGAAGGCATGGCGATTTAACTCTTATTCAGATGAGACAAAGAAGGAACATCCAAACTTCTGATCCTCAGCAGATTGGGGACACTATAACTCTTCTAGTATTTCATACCTTCATAATGGTGACTGTGGCTCCACCGTGTACTGTATTAGGTTTAACACATGAGTGGGCAACAAACATGAGATAAGAGAGAAGAGCCTTATGTGATCAACTCCATTTGTAGCTGAGCCAGTGCCACCTTTGAAAGTAGAAATGGATACCCCCAGAACCTGGGTTTTCCATGAAGGTTACAAGGTCATCTAATCTAAGCCTAGCCAGTCTACTGAGGGCTATGTCATGGCCACAAAGGGTGATTTGAAATCCAGAATGATTATTATCATTACTATTACTATTAACTGATAGTTATGTAATGCTTGAAGATTTATAAAGCATTTTACAAATACTAACTCATTTTATCCTCACAGCAATGCTTTGAGATATACTTTATTATTGTAGCTAGAATTTACTTCACTAATTTATCAATGAGAGAACTAAAACTAAGAATGGTTAAGTGACTTGTCCAGAGTCATATAGTAATTGTTTTGAAGCATGTCTTCCTAGCTCCGTCTGCCATTCCAGACATTACACTCTCAACTATTTATAAATAACGTAGGACTACTTGAGGTTGAAAATACAGAGCTAAACCAAGCTCAGTAGAAAGAGTACTGGTGAGTGCTGGCTCTGAAGTCAACAGGTTTTGTTCTTGGTCATTTCACTTGTATCTCTTTGTGACCCCATTTGGGATTTTCTTGTTAAAGATACTGGAGTGGTTTGCCATTTCCTTTTCCAGCTCATTTTAAAGATGAGGAAACTGAGGTAAACAGAGTTAAGTGACTTGCCCAGGGTCACACAGCTAGTAAGTGTCTGAGGCTGTATTTGAAGTCACAAAGATGAATCTTCCTGACTTCAAGCCTGGCACTCTTAAAACTGTGCCATCTAGCTGCCCAGGAGTCAGAGGACCTGGGTTCAAATTCCACCTCTGATGTTTATTACCTATTTGACCTTGGGCAAGCTACTTAACTTCCCTGAGCTTCAGTGTCCTTATCTATAAAATGAGGAGGTTGGACTAGATGGCCTCCATGGTCCCTTCCAGATAAATGATCTTTATTGGTCACATTGTGAAGTTTGAAAGGAGAAATTGTGTGTGTGTGTGTGTGTGTGTGTGTGTGTGTGTGTGACCAGTGGCTATGCTGGTATTCCCAGTTCTAGGACTAGAGGATCTGACAAGAAAAGGGAATAGATGATTAGAGACGTGAAGAGAAAGTGGAGTTTCTTCCTTTGAGGCTCACAATGTTCTGTTTCCACCAGAGGCTGTCCATTGTCCTTAGAGAAAAAATGGAGCATTGCTTATGCCCTTTCAAACTCAGTGGCCTACTGTTATTAGTAGTAATATCATGACTGATTCTCTTCTCCCCAAGCTCCGTCCTGTCCCCCTCACCCCAGTAAGGAGCTTTTCCCACTGATTGGAGCAATCCTTTGAAATGCCGCAGGCCAGAGAAGATGGTGGCTGTACCTTTGTGGTGTTGTTCTGGTGGCAGGCAGCTCTTAGGGAGAGGTCTGAGGGGGTGGAAGTGGGGGGTGGGGGAGCCTTTTGAGTCACTCAGCTGTTTCCCGTATAATTATTACTCAGATGGCAGTTTGATTAAGAGAACAGAGCCTTAATATCGCATGTTCACTATTTTTTTTTCTTCCAGACTATGTTATTTATTATTGACTATGGGACAGGGACATTCAGAGGAGGGAATGTTTCTTGGGTTTTGGAAAAGGGAGGCAGTGTGGTGAAGTAGAATAGGGTAGTGGCTTGGGTTTAAATCCTGGCCTTGCTACTCTCTACCTTGGGGATGTCACTTAATATGCCTAGGTCTCAGTTTCCCCAAGTATACAATAAGGGAGGGGGGATTGGACCAGATGGTCCAGAAGATCTTTGCCAGCTCTAAATCTGCTTTCCTTTGCCTCCAAGTCACCTTGTAGCAAAATGGGATTATGGGAGTTCACTGCTTTTTGGCTTCCTGAGTCTTCTCTAGCTTGTCTTTTTTTCTCACATGAACCCCTTGCATTGCTGTTACCACCAACCTGCAAACTGTGGGAAGATCCTCTCTCCCTTTTTTACCCCAGGATTCTGGTCACTGGACTCCACATGACTTACCTTCTATTCCCCACTGTCCCTCCCTCCTCCCTTTCTCCACCCCACCCCCTTTTCTTTTCCCCTTCTGTGTAGACAATGGCAAAATGGCGAGCAATTTTACTGAGAATGGTGAGGGGTTGTTAGGTATAAACATGTTTGCTACTTACAGAATGTATTCCCAGTTGAATGTAACCTCTTTGAGGACAGTGACTCTCTCCTTTTTGTATTTGTATCTTTGTCATCTAATACACGACCTGACTTAATAAATGCTTTTTTGAATGAATGAATGAAGAATTCTGATTCTGTTCCGCCTTCTGTCATGTGTCTCTCTGAGCTATTTGCAGGCATGTTCTCTTGAATATTCCTACTTTTAATCAGTCAACAAGCACATATCAAGTGTCTGCTATGTTGCAGCCATTATGCTAGACTAAGGATACAAAACCAAAATGAAACAATCACTACCTGCCAGGGGCTTATCTTCTAATGGAGGGACCATCATTTGTACTATTTTGCTACCCGCCCAAATCCTACCCATTCTTTAAGGCCCAGACGGCCCACTAATAGTATCTAGGGCTAGAAGGGACCCCAGACCAACTAATCCAAGTCCTTCACTTTACAGATGAGGAAACTGAGGATCAAGGAAGTTAAGTGACTTGCCCAACGTCATACAGGTAGTAAGCGTGAGAGGCAGTATTTGAACCCAGGCCTTCTGTCTCTGGAGCTAGTGCTCTTTCCACTCTAAGCCCTAAACCACCCCTACCTCCCTTCCTGGCTCATTCTAGCAGCATCTAGCTTAAAGGAACCTTCTTCTAGACTCTTAGAAGCTTTGGTCCTTGGCAAGTTCATTTAATCTCTCTTTACCCCAGTCTCACCTGTGAAATGGGGACAATAATATTTGCATTATTTTCCCCACAGGGTTGTTGTAAGGCTCATATGAGATAATATATCTAAGGCATTTTGCAAACTTAAAAGGGCTCTGTCAGCTTCTATGAATCTCAGTTATTGTCATTAATAAGAATGGTTACTATTTTTCTTGCTCCTACTCCTTGTTCTCAAGTCTCAGTTAATGTCAGTTGCCTCCACCATTGGTGTTTTGAGCTCTCAATACTCTTTTGGTTCCTAACTTTGTGGGTTTGGAGCCTTTGATCTCTAGAGAGCTTCTATTTGGGTATCTATTACTTAGTAGCCTTGGTAGAGGCTTGGAACTTAATAGTTTTCAAAGCAACCTTTAAAGTTCTTCCTCAAGGTTTACACAGAGTTGAAATCTCTCCAATTTAGGGAAGAAGGGGGTATCTCATCAGAGCCTAATCCCTAATTTCCTTCAAGGCTTGGATGAACTGACTCTGCCAACTGTGGATTTTCCTTTATTCTCACAGTGGTCCGGCTCCTCCGCTTCCCCTCCCCCATATTACTTTGCATTTTCTTTTTATATATTTCCTATTTTTGTGTGTATGTATGAACTATATAAAAAGGAAACACAACATAGTACAAAGTATATATGTACGTATACACTTAGTAGTATATATGTTTATGTACTATCAAAATATATATACATATTACAATATAACATATGGAGAATGACTCTCTCTCTCCACACACAAACACACACACACATCACAGTTGTCCAGCTCCTCCACTTCCCCTCTCCCATATTACTTTGCATTTTCTTTTTATATATTTCCTATTTTTATATGTATGTATGAACTATTTAAAAAGAAACATATATATATTACGAAGTATATATACATATACACTTTGTAGGATATTTGTATATGTACTCTATATATATTATGAAGTATATATACAAATTACAATATAACATATGGAGAAAGAATGACTCTCTCTCTCTACACATACACACACACATACACACATAGAGTTTTTACCATAAGTGAACCATTCCTCAGACCTTCCCCTACCCTGGAGGGGTGGCCCTTCCTCCTCTAGAGCACACACATGGGTATGTCTATATACATACATACATACATACATACATATATACATATATATACATGTTTGTGTATGTATATGCACACACATACCTACACACATATACACGCTTCTTGAGGTCAGAGTTTCTGTCTTCCTATCTCAAGTATCACACGAAGGTTAGATTCTTAACTAAGTGCTTTTGAGGGGGACTAAATGAATGAATGAATAACCTTTTGACCTTCTGGCCAGGCTTCTAGCTCAAAGTAGTTACTTCAGTTGATCAACTTTGCAAAGAAAAGATATGGAATCATTAACTATGTCAGTAGAAGCAGTGCATTTTATAGAGCACTGGGCCTAGAGCCAGAAGACCTGAGTTCAATACTGCCTCAGACATTTACTACCTGTATGACCCTGGGCAAGTCACTTAATCTCTGTCTGCCTTATTTTCCTCATCTGTAAAACTGAGATCATAATAATACCTACTTTACGGGGTTGTCATAAAAATCAAATGAGATAATATTTGTAAAACACTTAGCATAGTGCCAGGCATGGAGTAGATGCTTTATGAATTCTTGTTCACTGACCATTCCCTTTATTCTTTCCCCCATGTGGGGTGGTGGAACAGACACTAAAATTTTTCCTTTCCTCCACCTCCATTTGGATTGTGAGTTCCTTGAAGGCAGGGACTGTCTTTTGCCTCTTTTTGTATCCCCAGCACTTATCATAGTGCCTGGCACATAGTAGGAACTTAATAAACATTTATTGACTGACTCCATCTTTTTTGACATTGTGTATGTAATTGTCCCCATCAGACCATTTCTTTGGGTTAATCAACCATTGTTGCCAAGGAGACCCTGTTAAAGTGCAGGTACAGTGAAGCCAGAGGTTCAAAAAATTGTGGTATAATTCAGGCAGCAAAGGATTCTGCCATCGACCAAGTAGAGCCCGGAAGATCATTTGTTAGTAGTTAACCTTGGGGCTCTGGCAGTTCTCAGCTCTGTCATCTTTCTCCACCTCCTCCTCTAGCTCTTTATTATGCAGATTGAAGGAAATGGAGTTCAAGAGTAGCCATGACTCATAACAGGGTCACACAAGATCTCCCTGGTGAAACTGGCATTGGGATTCAGAGACCTGAGGTTTCATTCTGTTTTTTGTTTCCTGTATTTCTCTGGAGTTTCTGGCTGAACCTTAGAGGTTAGACAGGATGTTAAGATTCCAGTAGAAAGGTTGGCACAGCCAGAAATAGGATTCCCAGTCACTTTTTTGCCATTGACTTTCTGTGAAATATTCTTAAGAGGTTGATTCCTAGTCTTTTGGCAAAGCAGAACAAAAACAATAATGATCACGGATACACACACACACACATACATATACACATATGTGTGTGTATATGGATGTATGTATATATATTATGTATATGTATTTATCACTTTTAAGTATATAAGGCAATTCATATACACTATCTCATTTGGTACCCCACAATGGCTTTGTGAAATAATCAATAGTAAAACCTGTAGGTTTTACCATTTCCATTTTACAGATGAGGAAACTGAGGCTCAGAGCAATCAAACAGCTAGTATTGGAGGAGGAAGGATTCAAACCTGGGTTTCTCTTGGCTCTAGTTTCAGGATTTGTCACACTAAATGAGGGGAGGGTGAGGAGAGAGAAACTGAGACTAGGTGATTTTCTTTCTACCTCTAAAGTACTTTGATTTTTTTGTTTCAATTCAATTTGACAGGTATTTATTTAATGCCAAATATGTTCAAGGCCAAAGATCAGTGTGGCTTAGCAGCAGAGTGTGAGTCAGGGAGGCCTAGGTTTAAGTCTGGCCTCTGACATAAGCTGGCTGTGTGACTGCACAGGGGGCTCGCCACTCAGGAAACTTTCTTAGACTGTTGTTGTTGCTGTTGTCTGTCCTTTACTCTTGAAAAAGACCATGACATCAGGAAGGTGATGCCATGACCTGCAGTTGAATTGGATTTAAGTGAGGCAGAGCTGTGCAAAGTCACCAGCCTCACTTTCTCCTCTGGAGCCTTCTGGGTCTAGTGGCCAGATATAGATCAGGACAACTGGAGATGGCCCTACAAGACTACAACTTGTAGAGAAGGTACCAGTCTGCACTAGCAGAGAAAGGTCCTTGCCAGAAATTCCATTCGCTGATGAAATCTCAAGTCATTCCCTTCCCCCAAATGATTGAGGGTAGGTTCTGGTTTCTAGGAACATAAAGACAAATAATCCTATCCTTGCCTTCAAGGAACTTACTTCCTTTATGAGAGAATGTAAGAAAGTTATGGAGGGTGTGTTGTTTTGTATGAAAGAACTTTTGGATTTTTTAAAGGAAAGGAGTTATAGAAATAAAATATAACCTGAGCCTTAAAGCCAGGTTACTTGTAGAAATAAACCTGTTTGAGGAGCAGGGTGCCGTTGGAGAGAGCAGGAGAGAGAAGAGAGCCAGGCTCTTCTAGTCTCTTTGGTTTCTCTAGTCACTTTGGATGCTTCTCACTTCTGGCTTTGAGAAAGAAGATCACTTCAGGTTGGTGAAGGAAAAATGGGACTCTGGGAAGAAACTGACATGAGAGGAACTAGCATCTCCATCATGTCTCTATCCCCAGATCGCTGCACTAAAGACTTGGAGATGTAGAATGTGTCTCTTGATTGAATTGAGCTACTTCACTCCCAATGGGAGAGCTCCTTCACTCTCTGTTGTCTGGTACATATTTTCCTATGTATGCTTTCTCTGATATCTGATTTGCTATTGACTTGGGTAAATGCATTTCTTGGTTACCTACTATATGTATTCATTATGGAACTAATATTTAGTGGGAATGGAGCTTGGGTATAAAGCTTGGGGTCCTGCTTCCTAATGAACAGTGGTCAAAAGTTTAATTTGAATCTGAAAACCACATCCCCTAGACTGATAATATTTAAGGGAGCAGATAAATATAATTCTAGCCCGGTATCCTCTTTCTCTGAGGAGAGCAGCGTGGCTAGACTTCTGGCCCCAATCTCTTGCTTCTCCTCTTGGCAAGAAATAAAATCTCCCCACCTTTGGAGAAGGTTGGGGGTGGGGAGACACTAGAGGTGTCTACTCTGCCTCCCTTTGAGCCACAGAACAACACCCTATGCTATATGTGGGGAGATAGTCCTTGCTACAAAAATATTCTGTGATAAATGTTTCAGAGTAACCCACAATGTGGAAGATATGGAAGGTATAGACTATGCCCTTGGAGAGCTGACATGTTTAGGAGATAAACACCAATTTAAAACATTTTCTTGATAATAAATTGTTGAATCTGTGATTTGGGGGGGGTTGAAATATGTCTACTGCCTGATTTAGGGGCATGAAGAAGAGTTTGAGTCACCATTTTCTACTTTCAGCTGACTAGATACCTCAGAGAAGGATGCTGAGGTCACTACTGATATAATATAGGGTTTGTGGGGGGTGGTAGGAAAGATTGTCTAGGATTGTTATTTGAGATATTATCCTCTACTTCCTCCTTCCCATCTTGCTCTCCTTTTCTCTGTTCTTGGTTATGAAGAAGTCTTCCTCCACATAATCCACATTTCAGTTTTGTTTCCTCTGTGCCATCCTATCTTTGCCACATTTGCATTGAAAGTCAGTGTTTGTGGTCTCCAACAGGAAGATGATCTGGGGCATTTAGGGTAGTGTAAGCTTAGTGAGTCAGTCAAAATATGGCAGCATAATGAATGAATGGTGATAATTCTGCTGTGCCTCGTCCTGGCTAGAACATATCTGGAGTATTAGATTCAATTCTGGGTACCATATTTTAGGAAGAACATTAGAGATGAGATGAAAAGAGAGTATCTTTAGGAGGGCAACGAGGATGGTGGAGTGCCTTGAAAGAAGGCCATATGCAATGCAAGAATGCAGAAGGAACTGGGAATGACTAGCCCACAGGAGAAAAAAGATACAGGGAAAAGACCTTCGACTTGTTGTATTGGAACCCAGAGGGAACAGTTAGGGACAATGAGGGGAAACTGCAAAGCCCAAATTTGGGCATGATGAAGAAAGAAAATTAGACCTATCCCTAAGTAGGATTGGCTGCCTTGGGAGCCAGTAGCTTCTCCCACGTTGGAGAACTTCAAGCAAAGGCTGGGTGGCTACTTGTTGGACAGAGGGGATTTCTGTTCAGGTGCGGGTTGGAATGGATGACTTCTAAGGTTCTTCTAACTCTGAAATGATGTGATTATGTTGGTTCATTTAACTCTGTGAGATGGGCTCCCAACACTCCGAATGGTCAGGCCTCCTCATTTTTTTTTCTATTTTCCATGTACCTCTTCAGAGCTAATGAGAGCTACTATGGAGATGACTTCTACTACATGTACAGCTTTAGTTCAGAACTCGCTCCCAAACTCCACTCTTGTAATTTCAGTAACAAGTGGAGCAACAACAGCCAGCATTTGTTTGGTGCTTTAAGGTTTGCAAAGCACTATACAGATGGTTTATGGCTATTGGGAAATGGCGCTATTATTATCCCCATTTTACAGACGAGGAAACTGAGGCTGCCCGGGGTCACCTGGTGTCTGGCAGGATTTGAACGCCAACAGTCAACGCACTGTTCCACCCAATTGCCTTAAATAGCTTGTCTTTCAAATGCCTGACATTTCTATCCAAGTGTCTGATCATCCCCTCAAATTCAACCTGTCTGAAAACCAGCTCAGCATCTTGACTGCACTCTGCCCCAGGCCTGACTTCCTTAGCTGAGTCATCCGGAGTCAAAATGCCAGTTTCTTTCAGTGTTTCCCCTAGCTCACTGTCCACAGCCAATCAATCACTAAAGATTGCAGACTCTTTTTTTAAATAATGTATTCGTCCATCTCTTCTTTCCCTATTTCCATCCACACACTCCTAGATTAGACCCTTATTTCAAATGTCTCTGGTCTTTCTGCCTCCAGTTTCCTCCATCTCAAATTCATCCTGTACTTAGGAACTCCAACAGATTTGGGATCTCATCGATGGGGGTTTCCCTCCAACAGTGTTGATCACAGCCCATCTATGCCTGCCCATCCTGTGCAACCCTTGTCCATGCCTTATACCCTCATTTCTCACATGGGATCCACCCAATATGCTGGGGACTTTTCCAGGTTTGTTTTGATCTTGTAAGGGTACCAGTGGAACATGTGACCTCCCCATTGGTTACCCTCACCATATGTTATTTTGGTTTTTGTTACACTGCTTACTCTTACCATATGACCAGCCCTTTTTATTCTTCCCACAAAGGTTTCTTTGATGATATCTTTTACTTCACTTCTTGTTTGGAATGCGTTGCCACCTGCTTACATCAGCCCTGAACCTTTCCATTGCCCTCTGGGTGATTTCTCATTCAGTTCTCTGGTGATTCTAATGTTCCTTGACTTGTAGTAGCCATACAACATCCCAAGAAGAATATTAGTATCAAAAAGAAGGACCTTTGTTTCAGGGAGAAGTTTCGAGTCATTAGAGGAACTTTTTCTACTTTCCCCAAAGCAATCCAGTCCATTTTCCTCCTTCTGTTTAATTCTGGGTCCAACTCACCGTCCATTTTCAGAGTCTGTCCAAGATACGAATACCGATGTGAGAGCTTGAAAATGCTCCATCCAGCTTTTTCTTGTCGCTCCTCTGCTCTAAAACCTTCACTGGGGCCTCACCATTTGTAGGATGAAATCCAATTTTCCTTTATCCCTATAATCCCTACAAAAGCCCCTACAATTTTCCTTTTTTCTACCTTTCCGGGCTTATCACTCCTAATCAGCCTACGTAAACCTTCTGCCCTAGCCGGCTTTGTCTACTTACCATCCCCTGAACATGACTTGGACATTCTTACCTCAACCAATTAACAAGCACTTAATGAGGGTCTACTAGGCTAGAAGGCACAGTAGCTAAATCTCTGGACTTGGAATCAGGAAGACCTGAGTTCAAATGTGACCACTGTCTGCCTCAGTTATTTCATCTGTAAAATGGATATTATAGTAGCACCTACCTGCCATGATTGTTGTGATGAAATCAATGAGATAATATTCGTAAAGCACTTTGTAAACCTTAAAGCACTATATAAATGCTTACCATTATTATTATTATTATTACTATGTTGCAGTGACTATTAAAGGCTGGAGATACTTAGACAAAATGGAACAATCCCTGTCTTCAAAGAACTTATATTCTATTTTTTAAAATTTCTTTATTTATTTTTAGTTTACCACACACGGTTCTACATAGTTTTGAGTTCCAGTTTTTCTCCCCTCCCTCCCCCCTCCCTCCCTAAGACGGCATGGAATCTCATATAACTGTCATGTATAACTTTGCATTGAATTAATTTATGCTCTAGTCAAGAAGAACTTATATTCTAATGGGAGAGCCATTGCTTGCACCGTTCTGCTACCTACCTACATCCCACCTACTCTTCAAGGCCTAACTTGAGCTATTCCGCTTCTGTGAGGCCTTCCAGACCCATTCTGACCCAATGTGGCCTCTCCTTTTGAACTCTTAAAGCATATATAGCCTGTAGCACCCTGGATTTCCCTGTTTTGTTAGTTAGTTTGTTTGTGTCCTGTCTCCCCAGCTAAAGTGGAATGTCCTCATGCGCAGGGACTGTGTCAAGCAGTAACTAATTGCTTGACACCTCTGGCCTGTGTCATGCTTGGCCCTCGGCTGATAGGGGACAAGCAGCTCTTTTTTTCCCATCTAACTCCCTGAAGTGCTGAGAAAGTGTGATTTAATGTTTTATAAATAGTCACGCGCTACTCACCCAGTCCAGACACTGCCTTCCTCATTCCCCAGACTTAGTCACCTGAGCTAGTTTGTGGAAGTGGAAGATCAGGGATTAGAATCCAGGTCTCCTGCCTGGAGTTAGCTCCAGCTTTGCTTTCCCCTTGGCTCTACTGCCCTTCAAAGAAAGCAGCAATTTAGATAATAAAAGTCTGAGGGAAGGAACCAGTGATTCGTGGCCTTGACCTCAAGGATCAAGCCACTCATTTACTCCCATTAATCCTGCTGAGTCCTCTTTCCTTTCCCTTCTGTCAGTCTTCCATAATACCTGCTGCCTGGCGAGTCTGGGCTGGTCTGGAGAGCCAAGAAAAGTCAATAACGGGGTGGAGGTGGGGGAGAGAATCTCTGGGATGGGTAGTGACACACAGTTTGGGCACTGGAGGAAGGGGGAGGGAATCAGTCCCAGGGTTTGATTTTTTCCATGACTTGGACTTTGTCCCAACAGTTAGAGAAGATACCGGTGGTGATAGTTGTTGTTTGGTGAGTGGACTTTGAGCTTGATTTCTACTCTCCCTGATTCAGTTAACTCTTTCATCCCTGTAGTGCCATAGGGAGGTTCATGGCCCCAATACCACTCCTTTCCAAACTGCTTACTGCCCCCTTTATCCATCTATTCCTAGTCCACCTTTAAGCCTCATTATCTTCCTCTCCAAACCTATCTTTACTCCTGATTTCATTGTCTTTGTTGTTAGATAGTCACTTTCAGTCCAACTCTTTGTGACCCCTTTTGGGATTTTCTTGGCAAAGATACCAGAGTGGCTTGCCATTTCATTCTCCAGCTCATTTTACACACAAGGAAACTGAGGCAAGCAGGATTAAGTGACTCGCCCAGGGTCACACAACCAGTAAGTGTCTGAGGCTGAATTTGAACTCAGGTCTTCCTGACTCCAGGCCTGGCCCACTATACACTGTACCACCTGGCTGCCCCTAGATAGCTTTGACTTCGTTGAAGTCTCCACTATTCTTGCTATCACCTAAGTTCCTGACGTAGAAGTCATTCTTGATCTTCTTCCTCTCCCTCACCCTCCAGGCCCAATCATTTGCCAAAGCTTGTTGCTTCTACTTCTGCAGGGTCTCTTGCATCCTTCCCTTTCTCTCCATTCAGGTTGCCACTACCCAGGGTCCTGTTGGAACCAGTTTGTTTATTGTATTCCCCTCAAACCCCCTTTGTTATATTTTCAGTGTGAGTCTTTATACCTCAGAAATCTGCAAACACTATAAATCCAGGCTTCATTTATCATTTTGTTGATTTTTTAGACAATAAAATGATGGGAAAATCTTAATAATGCAGATTAAACTTAAAAGTAAGTCTTAGGTACATTACCACCCCTACTCCCACCCCCACCCCCAAAAGCTGGTTGTTAAACATTTCTTGGCACACTCCTGCCACTACCTTAGTTCAGGCTCTCATTACCTTTGTCTTGGACTATTGCAATAATCTCCTAACCCCAATTGATGTCTACCTCACGTTTTTCCTCTCTCTAGTCCACCTTCCACACAGTGACCAAATTGATATTTTCGAACCATGCAGGTCTGATCATATCACTCCTCTGGTCAAGAAGTTTCAAGGGATCCCTATTACCTCTAGCATAAAATATAAACTTGTTGGCTTGGTATTTAAAGCCCTTCAGACTCTGGATCCAGCTTGTCTTTCCAGACAGATTGCACATCACTCCCCTTCATAGACTCAACCTTCTGGCTTAACTGCATTCCATCTCCCACCTTAGTTCGGTAGCTGTGTGAAACATCTAACCAAACTAGCCTCCCCTTTTTCTAGAGAGCCATCTCCCCAGACCTCCAAAGTTCCCATCTGAGATCCATTCACAAAGGGACCTTGAAAGGACTTCACTGCAGAAGTGGCCCTATGGTCAAACTGAAGGCAGCCATGGTACAATGAATTAAGCGTTGGACCTAGAGTTAGGATGACCTGAGTTCAAATTTATCCTTGGACACTTGGAAGCTGTATGATCCTGGCCATGTCACTCAACCTTGTTTGCCTCAGTTTCCTCAAGTAAAATGGGGATTAATAATAGTACCTAACTTTGCAGGGTTGTTGTGAGGATCAAATAAGATATTATTTTAAAGTGCTTAGCACAGTGCCTGGCACATAGTAAGTACTGACTATGTTAATTTTTATTCCCTTCCCTTCCCAAACCACAGTGGCTCAATTGGTGCAATAGCCTAGAGTGGTGATCAGGAATTATAGCAAAGTTCTGAGGCTCAGATGGAACCCAGAATGCTTTTTCTCTTCACTTCTACCTTTTAGAACCCCTAGCTCTCTTTGAGGCTCCACTCAAGGGTCACCCTTTGAGAAGCCTTTACTGTTTTCCCCAGTCCTTCCTCAAATTCCTTTGTATTTGTCTATTTTTCTATTTACCTATGTTTGTACATGTATTACCTAGTAGAATGTAAACTCCTTGAGGTCAAGGACCACTTATTTTTTGTCTTTGTAGTCCTATAACCATCCCAAGTATACATAGTATGTCTCAATAAATGCTTGTTGAATGGAATTGAATTTAGTGTACTCTGAGTATCCTCTGACACTTTACTCTCACTTTCAGCCTGATTGCCCCATTTTAATTAATTTATTTTTAGTTTTCAACATTCACTTCCACAAATTTTTAATTTTCTCTGCCTCCCTCCTCTCTCCCCTTCTCAAGACAGCATGCAATTTGATATAGGCTCTACATATACATTCTAATTAAACATATTTTCGCATTATGTATAGAAGAACTAGAATGAATGGGAAGAACCATGAGAAAGAAAAAACAAAACAAATCCAAAAAAGAAAGCAAATAGTCTGCTTTGATCTGCATTCAGACTCCATATTTCTTTCTTTGGATATGGATGGCATTTTTCATCATGAATCGTTTGAAGTTGTTTTACGTCCTTACATTGCTTAGAAGAGTTAAGTCAGTCATTGCACAATGTGACTGTTACTATGTATAATGTTCTCCTGCTTCTACTTACTTCACTCAATATCAGTTCATGAAAGTCTTTCCAGGTTTTTCTGAAGCCTGCCTGCTCATCATTTCTTATAGCACAATAGCATTCTGTTACATTCATGTACCACAACTTGTTCAGCCATTCCCCAATGGATGGGCATCCCCTAAATTTCCAGTTCTTGGCCACTACAAAAAGAGCTGCTATAAATATTTTTGTACATGTAGGTCCTTTTCCCATTTTTATACAGCCCTAGAAGTTGTATTGCTGGGTCAAAATTTTTAATAGCCCTTTGGGCATAGTTCCAAAAATTGCTCTCCAGAATAGTTAGATCAGCTCACAACTCTACCAACAATGATTACCCCATCTTGCTAAGCTGTCAGTTATTGTTTATAAGTTCATTATAAGGGATAGTGTGGTATAGTAATAAGGGTCAAGGGTCAGCAGACCTGAGCTATATGATGTGGAAACAAGACTTAGAAGAGGTAGGGTCAGGTAGCGACCTTCCTAGATGTAAAAATACTCTGGTCTCCCAGTCCTCCCATGCAAGGGCCATGGATTCTTTCCATGGGGTGGCCTTGAAGACCTTCTATTTTCTTACTTGTTCATAAGACGGCAGCATGACATAAATGCTTCAGTCTTGTGGCTAATTACTCTGCTAGTATAGAGCCAAAGCCATCCATATCCTCAAATGTTGGAAACCCTCCATAGGAGATTTGCTGAGAATACTCAAGGTCGCCTTCTAGATCTTTTCATGTTTTGTGGCTATTGGTACAGTGCTCAGTCAACAGTCACCAATTATTTATTAAGTGATTACTTTGTGTCAGGCAATGTGTTAAGGGCTGAGGGAAAATGAAAGGCAAAAATAGCTCCGGGCTTCAAGGAGCTCATGTTCTGATAAGGAGCACAACATGAAAATAACTATGCACATACAAGATGGGATGTTTTTCAGTCATGTCTGACTCTTCATGACCCCATTTGGGGTTTTCTTGGCAAAGATACTGGAGTAGTTTGCCATTTCCTTTTCCTGCCCATTTTACAGATGAGGAAACTGAGGCAAACAGGGTTTAGTGACTTGCCCAGGGTCACATAGCTAATGAGTGTCTGAGGCCAGATTTGAACTCTGGAACATGACTTCCTGATTTCCAGCCCAGTGCTCTATCCTGCACCACCTTGCTGCCTACATACAAGACATCTACAGCATAAATGGAAGCAAATCTCAGGGAAAATACACTAGTAGTTGGGGGTGGCAGTAAAGGAGGGGACAGAGAACACCTCCTGCAGAAGATAAGGTTTGGGCTGAGTCTTGAAGGAAGCCAGGGAAACCAAGAGGCAGAGGTGAGGGGAGAGAACATTCTAAGAATGGAAAACAACCAGCCCGTACAAATCACCAAGATGGGAGATGGAAAGTCATGTTTGAGGAATGGCAAGTTGGTATAGAGTACATGGAGGGCTGTGAAATATAAGAATATTGGAATGGTAGGAAGGTCTCAGGTTGTAAAGAGCTTTAAATGCTAAATTTATGATTTCATATTTTATCTTGGAGGTAATAGGGAGCCATTGGGGTTTCCTGAGTAGGGAACTGAGATAGTTAGATCTGTACTTTAGAAAAATCATGTATAGACGGACAGACAGATAGATAGATAATCCTTGATCACATCTCATGTACCACACCTCAAGCCAGTTATCAGTGGTAACTTGATCCAACACAAGACAAAACTATACTCAACAGGATAGAACTGCACCAAAAACTTCTAATTATATTTGATATTTAATTTGATAATTAATTTGATCTCTTTCCCCAGTCAACCAATCCTAACATACATATCCTTATCCTAAAATCTATCTTTTGTATCTAAAATCACATCGTTCTCAAAATCCCCATCTCTTTCTCTTATGGATTTCTCCTGTTAAGACCCTTCCCCAAATTTTCTCCTCTATACCTTTTACAATTTTTTCTTTTTAAAAAAATCCTGAAGCTTTTGTTTCCTTTGTATTACTGTCCTTTCCTAATGCCTCTACCTCATAGAATCCCTCCTTGTGACAAAGAAATATAGTTCAGCAAAAAAGACCCTAAGACGTTGGCCACATCTCACAACAAATGCCTTGTTCTGCACCTATAGACCACCACATACCTGCTGAGAAGGTGGAGGTATGTTTTATCATTAGCCTTCTAAAGCGAAGATAGGATCCTGGAGTTGATCAGAGTTCTGCTAGGGCCTTATTTCTTTGTTTTTTAATGTTGCTTTCCTTTGCTTTATTGTGGCCATTCTATTGCTTCTCCTCTTGGTTCTGGTTGCTTTACTTTGCTCCTGTTCCATTCCTATACCCATCCTAAGTTTCCCTATGGCTTGTTTCTTCTGAGATGTTTCTGGTTTGCTGTCATAGGGCATCACCAGGAGAATATTGGTATTAAAAAGCTGGACCTTTCTGGCAGTGATCAGCCTGAGACCCCTCACACCCTGTGGCTGACTACCAGTACAATACTAGCTAGGTATGAGATACCTTCCCTGCACAATCCTACTAGATCTCTTCCTTCTATTCATTTCTGGACCCAACTCACTGTCCCTCTATAGCACTGTCCAAGATACATGTTATAACCTGGGTAATTCTTCATGCACTTGGTTCTTTCTGCTTAGATTATTTGACCAGTCTCCTTCGAGTGACCAGGTCAATGAAAAAAGTTTTGTAGGACTCTGAGGCTGGAATCCAGCAGCACAATGTCATCCACAAACAGGAGCATGCATGGAATCTCTTTTCTCAATAGGAGGTCTCCCTTCTATTTGAACAGCCCTCTGCGATAATGATGAACACTGTTGGTGAATATCTATCTCCCTATTGGGTGCCTGACCTGATGGAAATATTCACAGGAAGTCACTTATGCCTGTGGTTGCAACTGTCACAGAATCTTGAGCTATCTTTACATGACTGCAGGAGACACTATGAATATTTTGGTCTATAGAGCAAATGTTTTATTTTTTTCCCTAATCAGCATAGAATAGATATAGTAGGATTTTGTAATTACAATGCCTTTCAGTCAGTTGTATGATTATGAAGATGTGATCGGAATCAGGAAATCAAAGGATTGTAAATTTAGAGCTAGAAGGAATCTTAGGGACCATCTAGTCCAATTCCTTTATTTTACAGATGAGAAAATGGAGGCTCTGAGATCACAGGATCATAGATCTAGAGTTGTAAGGGTCTTTAGAGTCCATCTAGTTCAACTCATTCATTTTACAGATGAGGAAACTGTGGACCAGGTTAAGTGATTTGCCTAAGATCACACAGGTAGTAAGTAGCAGAAACTGGTTGTGAACCACTGACTTCAAAAACAGTTATTTCTACTCTAAACAGAGTTATCATGGTAGCCTTATCTAGAACCAAATCATTCCCTGTTTCTTCTCAATCCTCTTTAAAAAAAATTCTCATGAGCTGGGAAGAGAGGTAGTATTTTTTTTTTACTTTTATCATTTTTATTTAATATTTTAGTTTTCAACACTGATTTCCACAAGATTTTGAATTACAAATTTTCTCCCCATTTCTACCCTCCCCCATTCCAAGATGGCATATATTCCGATTGCCTCGTTCCCCAGTCAGCCCTCCCTTCTGTCACCCCACTGCCCCCCCATCCCCTTTTCCCTTACTTTCTTGTAGGGCAGCATGGATTTCTATGCCCCATCCCCTATGTATCTTGTTTCGCAGCTGCATGCAGAAACAACTCTTTTTTGAGCATCTGCTTTTAAAAATTTGAGTTCTAAATTCTCTCCCCTCTTCCCTTCCCACCCATCCTCCCTAGGAAGGCAAGCAATTCAACATAGGTCACACATGTATCATTATGTAAAACACTTCCACAATACCCATGTTGTGAAAGGCTAACTATATTTCCTTCCATCCTATCCCATCTCCCTTTAGTCAATTTTCTCCCTTGACCCTGTCCCTTTTCAAAAGTGTTTGCTTTTGATTACTTCCTCCCCCTATCTGCCCCCACTTTTATCTCCTTCTCCTTACTTTCCTGTAGAGTAAGATACCCAATTGAGTGTGTATGTTATTCCCTCCTCAAGTCAAATCCGATGAGAGCAAGATTCACTCATTCCCCCTCACCTGCCCCCTTTTCCCTTCCAACAGAACTTCTTTTTCTTGCCACTTTTATGTGAGATAATTTACCCCATTTTATGTCTCACTTTCTCCCTCTCTCAATATATTCCTCTCTCATCTCTTAATTTAATTTAATTTTTTAGATATCATCCTTTCATATTCAACTCACCCTGTACCCTCTGTCTATATATATGTATATTCCCTTCAACTACCCTAATACTGAGAAAGGTCTCATGAATTACACACATCATCTTTCCACGTAGGAATGTAAACAAAACAGTTCAACTTTAGTAAGTCCCCTATGAATTCTCTTTCTTGTTTACCTTCTCATGCTTCTCTTGATTCTTGTATTTGAAAGTCAAATTTTCTATTCAGCTCTCATCTTTTCATTGAGAAATCTTGAAAGTCCTCTGTTTTGTTGAAAATCCATATTTTGCCTTGGAGCATTATACTCAGTTTTGCTGGGTAGATGATTCTTGGTTTTAATCCTACCTCCTTTGACCTCTGGAATATCATATTCCAAGCCCTTCGATCCCTTCATGTAGAAGCTGCTAGATCTTGTGTTATCCTGATTGTGTTTCCACAATATTCAAATTGTTTCTTTCTGGTTGCTTGCAGTATTTTCTCCTTGACCTGAAAACTCTGGAATATGGTGACAATATTCCTAGGAGTTTTCTTTTGGAGATCTTTTTCAAGAGGTGATCGGTGGATTCTTTCAATTTCTATTTTACCCTCTAGTTCTAGAATATCAGGGCAGTTTTCCTTGATAATTTCTTGAAAGATGATGTCTAGGCTCTTTTTTTGATCATAGCTTTCAGGTAGTCCAATAATTTTAAAATTATCTCTCCTGTATCTATTTTCCAGGTCAGTGGTTTTTCCAATGAGATATTTCACAATGTCTTCCATTTTTTCATTCCTTTGGTTCTGTTTTATAATATCTTGATTTCTCCTAAAATCACTAGCTTCCACTTGCTCCAATCCAATTTTTAAGGTGGTATTTTCTTCAGTGGTCTTTTGGACCTCCTTTTCCATTTGGCTAATTCTGCCTCTCAAGGTATTCTTTTCCTCATTGGCTTTTTGGAGCTCTTTTGCCATTTGAGTTAGTCTATTTTTTAAGCTGTTATTTTCTTCAGTATTTTTTTGGGTCTCCTGTAGCAAGTCATTGACTTGTTTTTCATGGTTTTGTCTCATCCTTCTCATTTCTTTTCCCAATTTTTCCTCTACTTCCCTTACTTGCTTTTCCAAATCCTTTTTGAACTCTTCCATGGCCTGAGACCAATTCATATTTTTCTTGGAGGCTTTTGATGTAGGCTCTTTGACTTTGTTGACTTCTTCTGGCTATATATTTTGATCTTCTTTGTCACCAAAAAAAGAATGTAGAGTTTGAGTCTGAGTTCATTTTTGCTGCCTCTTCATGTTCCCAGCCAGCTACTTGACCCTTGAGCTTTTTGTCAGGGTATGAACTGCTTGTAGAGTAGAGAGTACTTTGTCCCAAGCTTTAGGGTCCAAGTGCTGTTGTTTTCAGAGCTACTTCTACTCCACTGTAACCCCAGGCTCTGTCACAGCAGTGCTCCTCCTCTCCCAAGAACTGCCAACAAGGACTGCAATCCAGATCCAAGCAGGGCGAAGCAATAGAATCTGCCTCTGTGCCCACAAAGCTCTCCTTGCACTCCCACTCTGATCTGCTGCTAGATTCTTCCCAGCATGTGAGCCAGGGACTTGGGAAGCATCTGATGCTGGAGCTCTGGAAGCAGCCTTAGGAACTTCCTGCTGCCACCACCGCCACCACTGCACCACCTCTGCCACCCCCAGGGATGGGGCCGGACTGCACTAAACTCGATCCCGCATTTTTCCCACTAACCTATTCTTTGGTGTTTGTGGGTTGAGAAGTCTGGTAACTGCCACAGCTCAATGATTCATGGCCCTAAGGCCTGTTCTGGCTGGCTGACTCCAGGTCTGGTCTGTCCTGGTTTGGCCCATGCTGGGTTGTGCTCTGCTCCCAGCACTGTGTGATAGACCCTTCCCAGAGACCATCCAGGCTCTCCTGGGCTGGAGATCTGTTTCCCTCTGCTATTTTGTGGGTTCTGCAGTTCTAGAATTTGTTCAGACCCATTTTTTACAGGTGTTTGGAGGGATTTGGGGGAGAGTTTAAGCAAGTTGCTGCTTTCCAGCCACGATCTTGGCTCTGGCCCCGGCCCTGCCCCCGCCCCCACCTCCATAGTAGAGTATTTTGTATATACCTATTAGTACATGTTGACTCTTCATTAGAATGTAAACTCCTTGAGGGCAGGGATTGTTTTTGCTTTTTCTTTGTGTCCCTGGGTACTTAGCAAAGTGACTGGGACATAGCAAGCATTTAATAATGCTTGTTTATAGATATCAGGAGATGTGCATTTAATTCTGACTGCCACTAATTACACATGGTAATTTGGACAAGGGGCAGCTAGATGGCACGGTGGATAGAGTGCTGGCCTTGGAGTCAGGAAGAGTCATGTTCCTGAGTTCAAATCTGGCCTCAGATGCTTACTAGCTGTGTGACCCTGGACAGGTCACGTAATACTATTTGCCTCAGTTTCCTGCACTTTAAAATGAGCTGGAGAAGGAAAGGCAAACCACTCTAGCATCTTTGCCAAGAAAACCCCAACTGGGGTCACAAGGAGTCAAACATAACTTAAAATAACTGAACAACAACAACAACTTGTACAAGTCTCTCCCCAGTGCTTTACAATTCAGTTTCCTTACGTATAAAGTGAAATTATTGGGCTAGATAAATCTAGAGACCATCCAGCCCCCTTCTAGCTCTAGCATCCCATAAGTCTATGATAAGATGGACCTTGGAGCAATGAGGTAAGAGAAAAGAAGGTGATATGGTGAACTTAAAAGTTACAGGACTTGAATTCAAATCCCGGCTCTGCTACTTACTAGGGTGTCAAATCATTGTCAAATCATTTAATCTCTATGTCTCAGTTTCTTCATCAATAAAATGAAGGGGTTGGCCTAGATGGCTTCTAAGTTTCAGGCCAGCTTTAGATCCATAATCCAAGGAGATATAAAGATAGAGAATGAGAAAGTCAGCTAAGGCAAGCTATGTGGGGAAGAAGCAGTCTCAGGGAAGGAAACTAGTGGGGATGTTGTTTCAAGTTTCTTACTCTAGGAAAGGGGAAGGAGAGAGAAAAGAAGAAGTTAGACACACTTGACAACCAGTCGACCAAGAGATTAGGCCAGTGGTAGATGGAGCAAAGGCTCATGGGAAGTTTTTCTCTGGACAGTGGCAATAAAACAAACTGGGAGCTTTTTGTCATTCCTTATAGAAATTCTATGATTTTGTGACAGACTCTAAACCAGCCAACTGAGGAATATGTTATTCAAGGTAGGAGATTCCATAGCCTCCCTCCGTGAACCATCGCATATTTCCTTTATTGGATTAGCAATCTAGTGGCTTTTATGTACTTTCTCTGTGGTCTTGATTGCCAGAAATAATGACATGACTGAAGGAAGTTGCTAGAAACCCAAGGGTAGCAAATTGCAGCATCACTGATGCTACCCATATGGTCACAGTTTTCTGTCAAGAAAAGATGGTCAGAGTCGATTTTTTTCAGTTTCATTTCATGTTTCTCCCTCTTACGGACTCTATGTTCTAGCCAAAATGGCCTATTTGCTATTTCCTGATTACAGCACTCATTCTCCCACCTTCAAGTCTTTGCCCAGACTCTTCCTCATGCCCAGAATGCACTTCCTCCTAACATGTTTTTTAGAATGTCTAGCTTTCTCTAACACTGGGCTCAGGAACTCTCTCTGATAGGAAACCTTTCTGTTTAGTAGGTCTGTCTAGTACTTGGAATAATAGAGTCACGGAAGTTGAATTGGAAGGAGCTTTAGCAGCCATCTAGTCTAACCCATATACCAAAGGAACTCCTGCTATAACATACGTGACAAGTGGTTTGTTCAGTTTTTGCTAGAAGACCTCCTATAACAAGGAGGTCTTTTATATATAGGCTTTACATACGTATATACATACATATATATATCTACACACACATATATGTATATATTTGTGCGTGTGTGTATATACATATATATATGTATATATATATATATGTATATACACACACGCACATATATATGTGCTTTTAATTATGTTTTCTTATCCTTACTACAACCCTGGGAGGTAAATACTACAGTTATCATTATCATCATTTTACACATTATGAAACTGAGGGGCAGAGTATCTAACTTGCCCAGGGTTCTACAGCTATTAATTGTTGGAGGTGGGATTTGAACCTAGTTCTCTCCTAACTCCAAAACCAAGGCACTTATCACTAGAGCAAACGCTCACCTTTCATAGAATACTATGGAAAAATGGTTCCCAGCCTGGGAACTGCAGACTCCTGGGGTCCATGAAAGTTATTGTGAGGGGTTGCTGTGTGTAACAACAATGCTGCTTGCAGCTACTGTGGCTGTGTAAGGCCAGTAACACCAGCACACAGGAGGGCTGCTAGCACAGGTTCTTTGATCTGCTTTTCTAAGGAAAGCAACTTTAAGGGGTCTACAATCTCACTTTAATTAAACATATTTATATCATTCACTTAGTTCAAGGGAAAAAGTCAGCACCATGAACTTCAGAGAAAACACAAGCAGAAATTATATAAACAGCAAATAAACACAGATCAACAGAAAGGCTTCTGTCTGACCATAGCAATACATACATACATAGTTACCAGAGAGAGAAGTACCAACGTCTGGGTTTTCAAAGATGGAGGGCTCCTTAATGGCTACCCAGAGTCTCATCTGGCCAAATCGTGTGAACGTTCTTCTAATGAGTGAGCCCCCAAAGCAAAATGCTAACCTCAGGGTATATATACATTTCTTCAGGGTCAGCCCACGGAGGACATCACAACCATGTGACTCAAACTCATGTGATTTAGGTTTTCTTGTAACTTAAGCAGGTCATCAAAGACTCTTGATTCAATCAAAGATTCTTAATTCAAACAAAGGCAAGGCTCAATCAAAGGCACTTGATTACCTTAGTATTGAGAAGTGCTCTAAAAAAAAAAGATGACAAAAAGTCCCACTTTACTTGACACTACACTGTGTCTAAGCATTTCAGGGAAATAAATAACTAAACATACCTTCTGTGGACTGAATAAATCATATATGTGATCACATATGTGATTTTTCAAATGTATTTAGATGCTATTGTGATTGATAAAATGCAAATTCGGTTAGAGTGTAAGTTCCTTGAGGGCAGCATGGCATAATGGATAGAGAGCTGGCCTCAAAGCTAGGAAGACATGAATGGGTCCAAGACCTGCCTCTACCAGAGGTCAGTGAACTATGGCCAAACAACTCTTGCCTGCTGCCAGTTTTTGTACATCCCAGCTAAGGATCATTTTTACATGTTAAAATATAACAAAACTTTACTTAAAATGTGAATGCTGAGTGCCATACAAAAACAGGATCGTGCCAGAGTTTGCCAACTCCCACAGTCTAACTTAAGTAGCCAAGTGACCCTAGGCAAATCTCTTAACCTCTTGATGCTCCAAAGAAGACTCTAAAAAGCAGAAAAGGTACTACTCTACATTAGCAAAGGGACTTTCCTCATTTGGGAGTTCTCTCAATCATTGAAATCACAGGTTTAGCCTCTATCCTATATCTGGAGCACCTGGCACATAGTAAGTGCTTAATAAATGTTTTTATTGGTTGATTGAGTTCAAATCCTAGTATGGATATTTAACTCAATTAATAAGTACTTGTTGATTGATTATTGAATTCACAGTAGCCTTTTACCATTGCAGGTTTTTTAAATTAAAGGATACAGCTGCTATCCTATGAGGGAATCTATGAACTTTTTTGGCATTAAAAAGGTTTCCTTGTCATTAAAAAGTTGGGAACCATGTCTCTAAGAAAGCCTTGGCATATCTGCATCCTCAGGACCTGAAGATGCTCTTTCTATAAGACAGAGGGGGAGAACTAGGGATTGGAATATAAAGGAATTAGAAAATGCCAGGGATTCCATTTCACCTCTTCCATAAAAGTCTTTTCTTCTTTCTCTCCCTCTAACTTCCCCGCCCCCAGCAATTGCTTCTCTTTTCTTTGAGCCCCTATATACTCTTATCCCATTCCCTACCCCTTATACTCATCTGGCATTTGCATTTTTCCTGCTAGTGTCTTTTTGAGAGTGTGTGTCTTTTTGCCCCAATTAAAATGTAAGCTCCTGCAGGACAGGTCAGGAGTCTGACGCTTCTTTTTACTCCTTACAGAACCTAGCAGAGTGCTTCATATAGATACAGTAGGTGATCAGTAAATATTTGCTGAATGAATGAATGAGTGAATGAAGTTAAGAACTAATTAATCAAGCCACTGGAAGACAGTTGAGGAAACTGAGGCCCAAGAAGGTTTACTGACTTGCCCAAAGTCATACCAAGTAGCAAGTGCTAGAGATTTGAGTCTAAATCCTCTGGATTCTGGATCCATCATTCTTTCTGCTGAATACTGTTTCCGTAGGTCTGTTAAGTTCTGGGAAGGTGAGTGGCAGGTATGTCTCAGACCAGAGTATTTGGGATTGGAAAATGGGGGAGAACAGAGGGTAGAAGAGGCCAAGGTTGAAGGAGCAAAGGATGTCAAAGTTTGACTGAAACTGGTTAATTCTGGCTATTCAGGATCAACGCTTAGGGAATTTTCAGCCCTGAAAATTCTTTGGGACTTTTGTCAGGCCAGTATTTCTGAATGTTTTTCACCTTTAGTATGAGTCAACTTCCTAAACCCCTTGGTGTGGGTAGTAGCCCTCAATTTCCTCTTCTTTCTGATCCTACAGACTAGATTTCTTTCCATTTACATGATTCTTACACTTGTCCACTCCAACCCCGAAAATAACCTTCAGCCATTGTCCTCTCCCTCAAGTTCTAGTTCCTTTACCTCGTACAGTTGTTCTGCACCAAGTATCTTTAACTGGTTCCATAAAAACTTGATGTTGGATGAAACAATGCTACCTGGGGTGGGGGTGAGCAGTTAGCTCCATAGGAACCATGGGAGACAGTGGGTGTTTGTGACTTTATGGTGGGGCTTAACTATGATATATAATTTATACTGGTATCTTTTATTTTTCCTCATCTTCATTTTCCTATGTATCCTTCCCTCTTCCAACCCTCAGAGAACCACCCCTTGAAACAGAATAAAAAGAAACAGATTTTTAAAAAAAAAACATTTCAGCAAAACTAACCAACATATCAGTTGAGCCTGACAGTATATTCAGCATTCCCTATTCATAGTCTCCCACCTCTGCAAAGAACGGAGGGAGGGAGATGTAATTTTTCCTCTCTTCTTCATGGATAAGTTTGGTTATTCTACTTACACAGTATTTACTTGGGTTTCTTTTGGCAGGGTAGTGGGGGGTGGTTCTTTCCATTTATATTATAGTCATTATGAATGTTGTTTTCTTGGTTCTGTTTACTTCACTTTGATTTAGTTCATCTAAGTCTTTCCATTGTCTATTTGAGTTCTTCTTGTAAGGTTAATGAGCCTCTCTTACAGAGAGGGGCCCATGTGTTTTAAGGCCTGAGCCCCACATGTTGTTGTGTGGCTCATAGGGAGGCAAAATAGACATCTCTAGTCTGTTCTCCCACCACCCTTCTCCAAGGAAGACTTTCATTCCTGCCAGGAGTAGAAACAGGAGGTTTGGGCCAGAGGCTACTCTGCTGTCCTCAGAGAGAGGGAGTACCAAGCTAGAATTTTATCTATCTTCCCCCTTAAATATTGTTTGTCTAGGGGATATGACCAGATTTGAGCTAACATCTAATTACTTTGTCATTTTGAGTGAGGAAAGAAGGCCCCAAGCTTTATATCCAAGGCTTGATCCCTTTCCTACCAAATATCAGTTCTGCATTGAACACACACAGTGAATTGCAAAGAAACCCACTTATCCAAATTGGCAGCAAAACAGAAATCAGAGAAGGTTTACATAGGAGAATATATGCCAGACTATACAGGGTGAAGGAACTCTCCCTTGGGAGGGAGACAACTTAGTCCAACCAAGAGAGAGTGTCCTAGATCTCACCCAAGGGGAAACTCTCTGAAGTCTCTAGAGTAGCAAGCTGGAGAGAGGCACATGATGAAGACTGCCAGCTATCTTCATGTCTTCCCAGAATCTTTTCCTTCAGCAACCTGAAGTGGAGTTGGCCTCTTTATTCTTCCCTCCTGAGGCTCAGTAATACTTGAAGACTCAAAACTTGATAAGTTTCAAAGGAGGACTGGCCCTTGGAGAGTCCCAAAAGGGACTGGCAAAGGTGGGAACTCCTTCACCTTTCACCAACTCTGCCCCATCCCTCGGGGAGGGCAAGACCTTTATCTTCGCCAATAAGGCGAGAGTCCCATACCAATGGGCTTTGGGACGGGGGTTACATTCATATTCATTGCTTCTTATAGTGTAGTAATGTTCTTTTACATTCATGTGCCATACTTTGTTTAGCTATTCCCCAGTGAATGGACATTCACTTTGTCTCATTTCTTTTTATCTGTAAATATATCAGGGGTGTTATTGTGAAATGACATTGGTCAGGATAACCTTATTTAGTTTCTGTCTATAACAATTAGGCTCTTCCCATAACATCAGGTTCCGTGCTTTGAAGTTGATAATGTGCTTTCTTTGGAATAACCCTGTGAAATAGGTAGTGTCCCTATTTCACAGATGAGAAAACTGAGGCTGAGAGGCAAAGTGAATTGCCCATAGTTATCGTGCACATTGTTGTTATTCAGTCATTTCAGTCGTGTCTGACTCTTTGTGACTCCATTTGGGGTTTTCTTAGCAAAGATACTGGAGTACTTCACCATTTTCTTCTCTAGCTCATTTGACAGATGAGGAAACTGCAACAAACTGGGTTAAGTGACTTGTCCAGGGTCACATAGTGTCTGAGGCTGGTTTTGAACTCAGGTCCTCCTGACTCCAGGTCTAGAGCTCTATCCTCTGTACCACCTCGCTGCCTCCATCTTACACATACCATGCCCTTAATAAATATTTGTTGAATTTGAAGTATCAGAGCAAGAATTCAAACCCAAGTCTCCCAAATTCTGGGCAAGGGTTCATTCCACTCTATTAAACTGTCTCCTAATTGCAATCACTTCTGAATTATATCCAGGGATGCTTCCGCTACTAACATAAGGAATTCTAGAGACCCTTAGTAGACTCCAGATGCATCTTTTGGAAGTACTGCTCTGTGGTTTTTCCTCCTCTCTTCATGACTCAGTCAGTGGTCTCCAAATTTTTTTGATTGTATACTTCTATCAATGAAAAACATTATTGAGCATGCACCACATATATGTGCATGTATATACACATATAAATGTATGTATTTATTTAGTACCACTGTACTGACATTATAAACATGATGTAATGTATACAAATATAGAGATTAAAAAGGAATGAGATAAAGATGAAATGAACCCGACACTTAACTTTTAAATTTATTAACAGAAGAAAAAATATTTTTGTTCTTACTAAAATATTATTGGGGAACTAGGTAGTACAGTGGATAAATTGGCAGCCCTGGATTCAGGAAGACATGAATTTAAATCCAACTTCAGACACTCACTAGCTATGCGATCCTGGGCAAGTCACTTAACCCTGTTTGCCTCAGTTCCTTATTTGCAAAATGAGCTGGAGAAGCAAATGGCAAATCATTCCATTCCCTTTGCCAAGAAAACCCCAAATGGGGGTCACAAAGAATCAGATATGACTGAAATGAACAAACGACAACAAAAATTATAAATGATAATAACGCTTAGTGAGAGCAATGTAATTATTTTCATTATTTTTGAAAAATCCGTATTTTATCCTAGGTAAACATGTAAATACTGAATTCTTTGTAAATAACTATTTAGTTAATTTAATCAATGTAGTTAGGCACACAGGTGAATTTCTTTCAGATACTTTTTGTGGAAAGATATACATATAGTAATCAAATGATAATAATAAGTATACATAACAGCTTTTAAGTAGGAATTACATTTCTCTCTGTGTAGAAGTATTCTTCATAAGCAATGCAAAAGCAACAAGCAAAAGTAAATTGTTTCTAATTTCAATTCAACAGAAAGTTTTAAATATAAATCCCTTCCTCTTTCTTTAAGTGGCTTGGTTTGAAGGATAGAACTATATCTTAATTTTCTATTCATGTTTGACTATTTGGGGGTGGGGTATGGACATGAAGAATAGCAAGGAAGGGGCCTAGTCAAAAGAGAGCCACTGGACTTAATGGAGTTGGAGGGGAAGGGTAACATCATCAGAGCTGAACTTTAGGACAATCACGTTAGTAGCCAAGTGAAGAATTCTTTGGACTGAGGAAAGACTCAAAACAGAGAAAACAATTACAAAACCCCTGCATATGAGAAGTGATGAGGGCCTTGACCAAGGTGCTATCTATGTGAGTGGAGAAAAGGGACTGGAGGCTAGATGTGCACATAGAAAGGACAAGATTTATCAAACATTTGGATGGGTCTGATGAGTAAGAGTGAGGAATGGAGGACACCGTTGGAGGGCTGGAAGGAGAACAGTGTCCTTGATTGCAGGGGGAAAGTTTGGAAGGTGGGTAGATTTGGGGGAAAGATGAAGCAATGAGCCCTGCATTGAAATTGCTGTCCATCCATGTCTGTTCATCCTGTAGGACTTACTTTGTGCCACTCACAATGAAAAGAGGGGGTGGGGATCTTATTCCCTGACTCCAGAGCACAGAGCTTGCCTGTGGAAGGGCACTCTGCTATAGCAATGGGGTTGTCCTGGGGGACAGGACGTAGGTTGTTGGGGAAGGGTAGTTCCCAATGGTATGTGCATAGTTGCTATTGGGGGTCTCCAAGTGGCAAGCAGGTTATAGCTGTCCTGAGAGGCTGAAGCCTGGCTCTGAGGCTGGTCAGTTGGGGGCTTGCACAGTGGTGGGAAGTGGGGGAATGTTGGGTGAAAAGGAAGAAGAGTAGGTGTGTTGTATTGGAGATATTAGAGAGATTATAATTAGATGGCTATCAAGTGAGGGGAAGGTGGGATATGACCTATCTTCTGACCCTCTGATTGACTGATCATGCATTTACTGGGGTCTTGTCTCCGAGGGTCTGGAGCCACCCCTTTGGAGATCATTGTGCTAGGTATCACTGATACCTCTGAACATGTCCTGAGAGACAAATAACACATGTTTTCCAAGGAGTCTCAATAGCATCTTCTCCCAACACCTTCTTTTTGGTCTTATCTTTTTATCTCTTCTTATTTTTCTTTTTTCATTTTTTGTCAACGAATAATAACCAGGTTTTTACTTTTTTCAAGTTCCACTTTCCCTGTCATCTTCTTCTCTGAGCATCAGGAGCTAATGGAAAAGAGACTAAATTGGGATTTAGATTCCTGGGATCTTCTATTGGCTGTAACACCCATTTCCCTGCTTTTACTAAAATGACTTCTGAAGTTTCTTCCAACTCTAACATTCCATAATTTTCTGACTTCATGTTCAGTGACCTGTCCCCATATTCTTCTTTGGCACATCCACTGGGGGACTAAATCACATTCTGTTTCCCCTAAAAGAAGAGGGCGAGAGAACAATAATTTATAAAGTGCCTTCTGTGTTCTAGGTTTTGTGCTAATTGCTTTACAAATATTGTCTTGTTTGGTGATCACAAGATAGGTGCTATTATTATCCCCATTTTACAGGTGAGGAAACTGAGGCAGACAGCGATTAAGTGACTGACCCAGGATCATATAGCTAGTAAGTGTCTGAGGCCAGATTATTAATCTAGTTACTAATTACTAAAATGAACTCATCTTCCTGACTCCAGGCCCAACACTCAATGAAGAAGAGTATGACCCTGCATATAATTTACCTGCATTAAGTGGGAGTATCCTGTCCCTTCTCCGCGTAGGAGAAGTTCCATATAGGCTAAAGAGGACATTCTAGCCCAGTTGCATTCAACCTTTGGGGAAAATCTCAGAACACTAGGATTATTTAATCCCCAGATAACAAGGCTGATGAGAGATATTGATGGCTTCCATAGAGAAAAAACTTTTCTTTAAAGAATTTATTTTATTAAAAATGCATTTTATTTCTATCTTTTGTTTCTATAGCACTGTCATTCCTGGAACAGGGAAAAAAACAAACTTCCTATTTTTCTAGGTTTAATTTCTCCTTGTAAGAAAGAAAATAAATAAACAGGGACTATATCTAATAATGCATACAACATTTGCCCTAGTAATCCTCGACCTCTCTACCACGAGAAGTCTGTTTAACTATGTGCTCTCTGGGGCCATCATTAGTTATTCAGCACTCCATTCTTTTTCCTCTTCCTAAGAACAGAACCAGAATAGCAGAATGGGCTTAGGTTTGAGCTCTAAACTTGTTTTGCTTGGGCCCAGAGGACAGATGAACATAGATTTAAAGCTGGAAGGAATCTTAGAGACCATCTAAGTTCCTCACAAAGGAGGAACTATGATCCAGAGAAATTAATAGTCTTGCCCGACATCACAAAAGAAGTAACTAGCAGAACCAGAATTTGAACCCAGGTCTTCTGACTACAAATGAAGCCCATTTCCCACTGTACTACCCTGCCTTCAGTAATTAGAAACAATAGGTGAAAGTTGTAGAAAGGAATATTTTGACTTAAGGGGAAAAATCCCAACAAATAGAACTCTCCCAAGGTAGAATAATCTCCTTCCTGCTAACTAAAGGGTTCCAAACAAAGATGAAATGACCACTTTTTGATACGCTATAGAGTGGATACTTGGTAAGATACTCCAACAGACCTGTGGTCTCACTGATTTGAATGTTTATTCTTCCCAATAATGCAGATTGCAGCTCGTATATGCCTGCCCATCCTATGCTGTTTTTGTCCATCTCCTCCCCTAAGTTTGCCATCATTGTTTCATTTTCAAGCATTTGGTTGGATAGAGCAGAACACCATCTCAAAGGGATTATCTCAACAAGGAAGCTCCAATCTATCCTTCAAAATCATCCAAGATGCCTTAAAAGACATTAGAAGATATGATTAGTGACTCCTTGTAAACATCAGGTGAGTCATGAAACAGGAAGATGTCTGTTTGCCAGAGATGTTTACCACTCGATGGAGGAGATCTAGAACAAAGTCCAAGTTGAAAAGCAGTTCCCTGTGGGTGGTGAGGTGTTCTAGGTATTTGTTTCTTTTATATCAAGATAATCCACCTCCATATAGTTTCCATCCATTTGTCTTAATTCTGGCCTCTAGAACAGCACAAAAAGGTTTCCTCTTCCCCATTACAAACTTTCAGACACTTGAAGGTAACTTACATGGTCCCCTGAGTCTTCTTCAGTCTAAAAATTCTTATTTCCTTTAGTTATTTTCTCATACGATATGTTTTTAGGTCCTTCAACCAAATGGGTGCTTCTCCTCTGCGTGGTCCTTAGTTTGCCACTATCTCTTGTAAAATTTAATACCCAGAATTGAACACAATATTTAGTAAGTAATAAAAGATAAAAGTTGGGTTGAAAATCCCTCCCTCTGCCCCCAAGTTGCCACAATAAGGAATGTCTGTGGCTATTTTCCCATATCTCTTTTAAGGAAGGAAGTCTAGAATAGGGATGGTAGACTCTTTTGGACCAATGGCTGAACATCAGAGTGAAAAATTAGGAATTGGGCTGGGAATGATAGTGATGCCTGTAATCCCAGCTAGCTATTGAGGAGGGCTTGGGCAGGTGGATCTCTTGAGCTCTGGAGTTCTGAGCTACAGTGGGCTAAGTTGGTCAGGTGGTCCAATTAAGTTCAGCATTAATATGGTGAGGTCAGGGAATGTGGTTGGTGGGCAGTGGGTCAGGTTGCCTAAAGCTGGAAATGAAGCAGGTCAATACTCCTGAGCCAGAGTGGGCTGATGAGTAGCTCCTCCATTTTCAGGCTGGGCAAGATAGGGAGACTTAGTTTAAAAAAAGTTGGAAACTGAGTAATTTTACCTTAAGAGTTAGCCCTCTCACCAAGGGATTCTGTATGGGTTGCTGCTAGTGTGTCACTTAAACTTCCTAGTCTCAGTTTCCTCATTTATAACAAGGGGATGGTCATACTTACCCTATCTGTTACCATCTTGTGACAGTTAAATGAGATAATGGATGTACAGGTGTCTTGTTTAGTCATTCAGTCACAGGCATTTATTAAGCACTTACTATATGCTAGTAAGTACAAGAGATGGTGAAGTGTTATCTTCTCTGTTAAAAAAAAATTAATTGAATGAGGTGGATTTGAACTTTTAAAGGTATCTTGAAGCAATGATGTTTGAGAAACTCCTCTTAGTAGTGTCTCTGGATGAAGTGACGAGTGCAGAAGGGATGCCCACTAATGGCACCTCCAGCACTAACATTCCATGACTGGGATTCTGGGCATACACATCTTTTGTGAGGAAGGTTGTTCTTCTCCTTGGTCTTGGGAGGCTGGCAGATGTGGAAGGCAGCAGCTCAGAGGAGAGGGAAGTCTGGACCTGACTCCTGGCATTGGGGTAACTCAAATATATCCTTCCTGGTAACTTCCATGATTCAGATCTCTTATCGCATCCACCATTTCCCACGTGGGCTGGACTGGGTCCTCCCAAGACCCAACCTGCTTTGATTCCCCAGCCAAATCAACATCAGCAGGTCCTAATTTTAACCTCATTACTCCCCCCACCCCCAACACACACACAGAGCCTGAAATTTCAGCCTTGCCCTTCATCCGATTTTGTTGCTTAGCGACCATGTGCTTAGCAACCAATAAGGGAAGTGGGATCACCCCTCCTCCTGACACGGCACAGGTGTCCTAACAATACAAACAGTTCCCTGGTCACTCTCCAACCAGTGAAAGGTTGCTTTCAGAGGTGGACAGCATTATGTTCTGGAAATAGAGGTTCCTTTCCCTGGGGCCAGGATTGGTTACTGCGTCGGTTACCTTTTGAGTTTGGCAATATTTGTGTGGGGGCGTCTGGGTAGGTGGTTCTCAGAGCCGTGTATTTCACCACTTGCTCTTGCTTTCTTGATGCTGTGTGATGCAGGCAGGGCAGCTTAGATAATTGTCTCTGTTCCCACGCAGCCTGTCATTGTACACTGCCTGCCCATGGTTTACAAAGCCCCCTCATGTTCCATTCTGGGGGTACTTTTCTTTGTTCCATCACCCTTTATCTTTGAGGTTCTTCCTGACCTCGGTTTATACATAACTTGGTCCAAAGGTAAGGTCTATTGAAATATGAGGCATCATGATGCAATGGAAAAGAACACTGGTTCTTGAATCAGAGGACTGGCCTTCAAATCCTCACTCTAATGCCTGGGGTCAGTCAGATGAAGGGGCAGCTAGGTGGCTGGGTGAATAGAGTGCCAAGTCTGGAGTCAGGGAGACTCATTTTCCTGAGTTCAACCTGGCCTTAGACACTTAGTAGCTGTGTAACCCTAGGCAAGTCACTTAACCCTGTTTGCCTCAGTTTCCTTATCTGTCAAGTGAGCTGGAGAAGGAAACGGCAAACCACTCCAGTATCTTTGCCAAGAAAACCCCAAATGGGGTCACAAAGAGCAAGACACAACTGAAACAACTGAACAATAAGAAGGCAGATAACATCTCCTGGCACCAGTTACTCATTGGCAAAATAAGAGGGCTGCGTTTGATGGCCTCTGGGGTCCCTTTTCACTCTAGACTAAATTCTGTGAATTTAGCAAAGGGCTTGAAGTCAAAAGATCTCCTTCCAAGTCCTGGAAGGACTCTTACAAGCCTCTTACTAGTCAAACATGCTTGGGCGGGTAAGTTAAAAGGGAGCTTAGACACCATATAATCCATCCCCTTTACTCTTCAGCTGAGGAAATTGAGGCCCCAGGAGGTTAAATAATTTGTCAAGATCACATGGATAGTAAGTTGCAGGCGGAGTCAAAATTTGAACCCAGGTCTCCAGTGTTGTTCTATTGTACCACACCTTTACCTAAACTCACTGAGCCTCGGGCTTCTCATCTGTAACATGAGGATAATCATACTTGCGCCATCTCCTCTGCCTTATGACAGTTAAATAAGATAATGCATGCAGAGGTGTTTCATAGGTAGTGACTTGTTCCAAAAAGGTATGGTGGTGTTTTTCCCACTGCCTGGTGGTGTTTTCTACATTCTAAGCACAGAGTGTCCTCCCCTCCCACTTCCACAATCAGTTTCTGGGCTTTCCCCTGCACTGCAGCCACCATGTTCTTTGGGGTAACCATTGGAGGGTCAGTCCCGGGGCACAACATTTGTAATCCAAACCCAGCTACTCTGTCTGTTTGCTCAGCTTCTCCCACAAACCTTCGCACTCTGAGTGAGAGCCATACCTGGTCAGGTCCCGTGAGGATCCCTGATGGCTGGGGTGGGGTCAGGAAACTTCCACCAATCCATCGTGTGACTTTTGATCAGTGATTTCCTCTTTCTGGGCCCCAGTTTCCTCATCTATAGAATGATGCGGCTGAGATAGAATTAATAGATTTAAAGCCGGAAAGGAATTTTAAAATCTACTCATCAAATTCAATTCCTTTGTATTTCAGATGAGGAAACTGAGGCACAGAGAGGCTAAGTGACATGCCCAGAGTCACACAGGCAGTAAGTGATAATAATGTTATTTGTACCCAGGTCATTTTACTCCAAATCCAGTACTCTTCAAAGATCTCCCTTAGGCAGTGGCTTCCAAACTTTTTTTGATTGTCCCGCTATTGGTAAAACATTGTTGTTCACATCCTCCCTAGTGCTGGCCCTCCCTAGTGCCCAAAGCTCAGGTCCAATACCGCTTCCTACATAAAGCCTTTCCTGACCCTCCAGATGCTGGTGACTCCCCCAAATAATGACCTTGTATGTGTTTTGTATATAGATTGTGAGTTCCTCAAGACCAGACTGCTTCACTTTTGTCTTTGGAGTCTCTAAGCCTAACACAGTGTCTGGCACATAGTAGGTGCTTAATAAGTGCTTGTTGATTTTCTTACTTCTTACCAGTCCCTGAGTCCAGTATCTTGATGCTTTTCAGCTGCTCTGGCCCCTCGTTCAGCCTTCATCTGTGACCCTTCTTCCTCGTACCCAACATCAACCCCCTCTCCCACCACTGGCACTATCCCAGGCTTGGAGGGAGGTGGGAAGGAAGAGAATAAGCAGAAAGCAGTGGCACAGGGAATAGAGTACTGGCCCTTGAGTCAAGAGGACTCAAGTTCAAATCCAGCCTCAGATACTTCCTAGTTGTGTGACTCTGCGCAAGTCACCTAACCTCTGTCTGCCTCATTTTCTTCATCTGTAAAATGTGGATAATAATAGCAACCTGCTTCCCAGGGTTGTTGTGAGTATCAGATGCAATAATAAGTATAAAATGCTTAGGACAAAGCCTGGCACATAGTAAACACTATATAAAGGTTAACTGTTATTATTAGTTATTCTTATTGTTGGACCCCAAGCTTTGCTTTGTCTTCTGTGCTGCTCCTTCTGCCTCTTTCTGCCCAGTCTCTTGCAGTTGTGCCATATAGGATTCCTGACTCTTGGCCAGAGTCCTGGTCCTGCAGCTGCTTTCCCAGGCCTCTCAAAGCTATCAGCCCTTGAGTCCCAGGCACCTACCTCACCCAGGTCTTTGAGTCAACAGCTGTCTGTCCCTGCCTTCCAGGTCCTAGCTCAGTTTGACCCCATCTTTCCAAGCTCCTCCCTCAGGCTCTTTCCATCTTGTCCCCCAGGGCCCCCAGTCAGCCTGCCTTTGCTCTGGTTGCTTCTGCCATAGCCCAGTTCTTGGAAGGAAGTAAACAGAGAGGGAGAAACCTGTATCCATCCCATTGCCACAGCAGCCAATCAGATATGTCAGAGTAGGGAGGACCTGGGTCTTTATGTTCTTCATGTGCCCCTGCCAATTGTTTTATGCACCCTTGTGTGCCATGGCCTCCACTTTGGAGACCGATCGAAGGTCTCTGACAGCCCCATCACTTGAGGGTTCTAAGAAATGACAGGAATATCACCCACATCCTCCCCCTTCCCTCAGCCATTAGTTACAGGCATTGTTAGTCCATGAGTTTTAATTTTATACACACAGCTCCTCAACCCAACTGTCCCAGATGCCTTCTAGAATTAACGACCAAGTAAGCCAAAAATATTGCCAGGTGAAAAACCTGAATAGGAAATTCAGTGTCTAGTCTGAAACTTCTAGTTGTAGCTTGTATGTGTGTATAGTCCTCCCAACTCAAGGAAGAAAAAAACACCACACCACCAAATGGGTTTGTACATGCCCCAGATGTAGTTCGTGTGCTTGGGAATCAGTCCCTAGTCTCTGTATTCAGAGCCGAGTGTCATAAATCCTCTTTTCACAGTTACAAGAGTGGGGGTTCCTTGGTTATTGGGTACTACTTAGTGGTCTTCAGGAGCTAACACACAGACAGACAGACAGACAGACACACATACAGATATATGTTACTACAGTGTATCAAGAGATCTATTATTTCACTATTTTTATTAATGTAGGTACCCTCTCTTCTAAGATCCTTCTTGGCGCCCCCCCCCCCCCAGATTAGTAGACAGGTTTTATGATCTGCTAAGGCCAACCCAACTGACTACACTAAGTTTCCCCTGAACTTATGATGGAGAAAATGTTAATAAGGCTGATTAAATTTAAAAGTATGTGTTGCATATACATTTCCTCCCTACCTCCCTTCTCTTGCCCTAGATAGCTGATTGTTAAACATTTACCAGCATGCCTCTGGTAAATGGTCACTTCCACACTGCAACAAGGTACCAGGGAACAATAGCAGTAGAAGTTAATGTATCTTATTCTAGGGATGAAAACCTCAGAGATAAAATAACTTTAAAGCAAAAATTCTTTTGGCATGCCATTAGGGCTAAAAACATTCTTGGAAGGAGAACTGAAGCTGCATCAGATTTCCTTAGCCCACAGCCCATAGACCCCTCCAATTAGAGGAGAGGGAGTCATTGCTGATGGTACTGTAAAAGCAGTACTAACTTCTACTCATCCTAGCATTTCTCTTCTCCTGTTCTCAGCAAATATGATTCAGATTCTTGTTCAGCAGGCCCTGATTCCATTCCTTGGGCAGCGCTGCCCACTATAGCTAAGCATTTTTTAGCCATGTTCACTGGAATACGTCTATCTTCCTATCAACATTCCCCCTTTCCAGGCCTGGAATGGTAATCAACTCAATGTGTCATTCTTACAGGAAAGGGTGTGTCAATCCGTTTACCATCCAGGTGACTTTCCAAATTAAAATAAGCCACCCTGGCCACTACTTCCCTATGTGTATTGTCTCTACTTACTAGAATCAATCAATCATTCAATATTTATAAAGCACCTAGTATGTGCCAGGCACTATGTAAGCTCCTTGAGGGAAGAGACTGTCTTCATTTTTATATTTTACCCTGAGTACTTAGCATTGTGCTTGGCATATACTAAGTGCTTAATAATGCTATTATTATTATTATTAATTTTCTGCCCATCTGCACTTATGGAAAATTACTTTGTCAGTGCTATGTAGACTGGTCTAGAGTGGTGAGACCCTTGAGTCAGGGAGATCGATTATGTTGTAATAGTCAGAGGAGAGGTGAAGAGCGCTCCACCTAAAAGTGATGGGCTTATACCTAGAGAGAAGGGGTCAGAGGGGAGGGATGTTGAGGAGGTAAACAAGGCAAGACTCAGCAATGGCTTGGATATGTGGAATGAGGGAGAATGGGGACTAAGCTTACAAACCAGGGATGCTAGAAGGATGGTGGCATCTGTGACAGAAGAAGGGAAGTTTGGAGGAGGGTGGGAGCTTAGGAGGCAAAATAAGGAGTTCAGTCTTAGACATGCCCAGTATGAGATGTTGTTGGGACACTGAGTTTGAAATGCACACTAGACAATTGAGGAGGAAGAACAAAAGTTCCAGGGAGGCAGAGTAGGATGAAGACTGACTATGTAGATCGACTGCCATTTTTACAGTGCTTTAAAGTTTGTGGTGCACTTTGAATTATATACTCTTACTTGATACTCACAATGACTCTAATGCAGTGGTTCCTAAAGGTAATATTATTCCTACTTTCTAGGTGAAAAAACTGAAGATCATAGAGTTAGAGTTGGGATGGACCTGAAAAGGCACATAGTCCAAACCCCCTCACTTTCCACATGAAGGAATTAAGTAAGGCCTAGAGAGATGAAATGACTCGGCCCAAGTTCATACAGAGCCAGGATTTGAACTCAGGTCCTGTGACTCTGGGATGTGTATTCTTTCATGGTACCATCCTATCTCCTCTAGGCTCAGAAGGGTTCATGAACTTGCCTATGATCAGAGAGTTTGTGTCAGAGGTCTAATTCAGAACTAGGTCTTTGCAAAAGCTATCCCCAGCACTCTTTCCACTATACCAAATTGGAGATCATGTCAGCAAAGGCGATGAACTTTGCATATGGGAAATCATTTTGATGTTTATTGAGTACCTGTCATGTGCAGAGATCTATGCTGGATGCTGGGAGTATAACAACTGAATAAGATGCAGTCCCAGCCAGTTGACTCTTCACATTAACCTGTCCCTACCACTGCTGCCTGGATTCCCAATCCATTTACCAACAGGAAACTACTCAGGACCAAGGTCAGTTCAGCCCCACACAATGCAACCAGTTCACCAATGAGCTGCGCTCTTCATCTTAGAGGTGCTCAGAGTAGGGATTAAAGAGGAAGTCTACTATTATGGAAAGATCCCTGTACTAGGAGTTAGTGGACTTGGATTTAAGTTCCATCTCTGCCATTAATTAACTGTGACTTGAACGAGCCTTTTCTTCTCTTTAGGCTTCAGTTTCCTCATCCATAAAACAAGGGAGATGGACTAGATCAGAGATATAAAACATGTGGCCTATGGACCACCATGAGGCCTGCACTCTACTCCCAAGTGTGGACGATGCAAAATGTAATTGGGAAATATTGAACAAAATAAATATACAATAGAACATAGATACTATTAATGTATAGTTTTCCAAGTCAATATGGGGCCCACAGAGATCTTTAATATATGGTTTATTTTCTATTTTTTTGATACCATTGACCTAGATGACCCCTAAGGTTCTTTTCTAATGTCCTTTGATATACAATTTATAACCCCTTCTCTTTCCTTAATACATCTTTCTTCTTTCTTTCCACAGTTCCAGTGAAGCCTGGCCTAACTGAGATCTGACCTGTGACTTCCTAGTACCAGGTAAGTGCAGCTCTTGCTCCTCATGGCTTTGTCTCTCATCTTTCTTCCTTCCAAAGTTCTCATACCAATTCCTCACCATTACATCACCATTCTCTCCATAAATCTGGAGTCATGCCTAAGCAGCAGCATACAAAATGTCTCAGGGTTGAAAACCCAAGTAAGAATAGATGCATAGGATTTGGTCATTGGAAGGGACCTCAGCAGCCATCTAATCTACACCATCCACCAAAGGATATCTCCCCATACCATACCCGACAAGTGGGAGCAGTGAGCTTTTCTTTGAAGGAATCTAGAGATTCTATGAGATGAAGGTGAGGCAGGAGGTATTCCTGGCATGATGGATGACTTGAGCAAAGACTTAGTGAGGAAATGTTGTGAACAACAAACAGACCAATTTGGCTAGAACATAGAGTTCACGGGGGAGAGAGATGTGCAATTTGTTCATAAGCATGAGCTGGTATCAGATTATGAAAGGCTTTAAATAGCAAATAGAGGCATTTATATTTTATTCTAGAGACGACAGAGAACCACTAACACTTCTTGAGTAGGTGAGTCAGACCTGGGCTTTAGGGATATTAATTTAACAGCTAGTGAAAAATAGATAGCAGCATGGGGAGGCTGAGGACAGGGAGACTAATTTGAGGGCTCTTGCAGTATTACAGCCAAGAGGTCACAAGGGTATGAACTAGGGTGATGGTCATGTAAGTAGAAATAAAGGAATGAATGTCACGGATGTGGAGGTAGAATTGACGGGACTTGGCAACTTATCGGATATGGGGGCTGATTGAGGGTGAAGAGTCAAGGATAGATGACCCCATGGTTGGTGACCTGGATGACTGGAAAGATTGTGGTACCTTTGACAGAAATAGGAAAGTTAAGAAAAGATGATGCCTGAAAGAGGTTACAGATACACCTATCAATTCAAATGAGTTTACCAGAAAACTTCTTAGAGCAAGTTTAGATGTGGGGAGAGAAGGGACAATATGAAGTTGAGTAGACTGAATGCCTAGGGAAAGGAAATATGTATTGATGAAGGAAGGTAAGGGAATTTCTTTTTTCAAAAAATTAATATTCTATTTTCCTCACCTATATATAAAAACAATTTTAACCTTCATGTTTTCTATAATTTTGAGCTCCAAATTCTCTCCCACCCTCCCTTTGCTCCCAAGAAGGGGAATTTCCAGACAAATTTTATTGACTTCACAAATTTACCAAGAGCTGGCCATGTGCAGTGGGCCACGAAGGTTTAATGGAGAAGTGAGAATTTGTTGGGCTGACTGTTCCCGTTGGTAAAGGGCAAGAATATGTTTATGCCTGGGAAATGTGAACCATAGGCAAAGAAACCAAAGCACAGGACAGATTTGGTTTTCCTTCTATCTATGTACTAGTGTGGTCACTCTGCTTATACCCTATTGTTACTAGCCCAGTCCAACTAATCAATTAGCATTTATTGAGAAAATGTTATGTCAGTCAAGCAGTCCACCAACATTTACTAAGTGCATGCTATGTGCTAGACTCTGAGGCTACAAATTAATGCAAAGATATGGTTCCTACCTTTGAGGATCTCCAATTCTAATGGGAGCCATATTTTAATATGCCAAACACTGTACTGAGTACTGGGGATGCAAAAAGAAAAATGAAAGAATCTCTGCCTGCAAGCAACTTATATTTTAATGAAGGAGACAACAAGTACATAAAAGATACATAAAGAGTAGGCGAAAAATAATCTTTGAGGAGAAGACACTAGCTACTGGAGGTTGAGGAAAAACTCCTACAGAAGGTATCGAACTAAATCTAAACCCCGGTCTGCAGAGCAGGACATCAGCTCGGAAAAGAATGTTAACATTCTTTTCCTGGCTCTGAAGCCAAGGGCTTTGTAATGGGCCAAATCCCAGATTGTTTCTCCTATCTCTCTCTACTCTCCCCTGGCATAGGATCATATTCTAGGCAGCATGGCTTTAAAGGATTCCTAATCCCACTAGCAGGGCAGCTGGGTGGTGCAGTGGATAGAGCACTGGGCCTGGAGTCAGGAGGACCCCAATTCAAATCCAACCTCAGACTTACTAACTGTGTGACCCTGGGCAAGTCACTTAATGCTGTTTGCCTCAGTTTCCTCATCTGTAAAACGATCTGGAGAAGGAAACAGCAAACCACTTCAGTATCTTTGCCAAAGAAGATCCTGAAAAGTCAGACATGACTGAACAAGCAAACAACAACGAGTCTCACTAGAATGACACCAGATTGAGGATGCTTCCCACAGAAGCTCATAGAGTCACAGAAGTTGCACCTACATAGAACCTTAGACATCATCTAATCCAACACCCATTTCACAGGCGCGGAAGTTGAGACCCAGAGAGGTTAAATGAGTTGCTCAAGGCCACACAGCTATTTAGTGGCACCTTATTCCATGCCTACCATTCCTTCTATATCACGTTCTATTATTTATTTGTCTGCTTGTTTACTTATAGCTTTTAAAAATTTGAGTCCCAAGTTTGCTCCCTCACTCCAGCCTTTCCTCTACCCAGTTAGAAGGCAAAAGAATATATGAGTTATACATGTAAAATACATGCAAAATATATTTTATATTGACCATGGCCATCATGTTCTTATAATATGGATTGGTTTACATGAACTAAGACAGATGTTGAGTAGATCTTCAACAGAAAACTTACAGAAAGACATTGAAAAGGATAAGAAGGTATAGATGGATGGTGATCTGTACCAATAGAGGGAGTGTTCTCAAGAGTAAGATCATGGAGCCACTGAAATACTCAGGGTGGAATGTGAGCAGATGTCAGGGACATCAGAGGGGAGGTGGTCAAAGGATCACAGATTGAGGGCTAGAAGGGAACCTAGAGCTTATCTGCTCTAGCCTACTTATTTTAGATAAGGAAACTGAGGCCCACAGAGATCAAGTACCTTGCCCAAAGTCACACAGATAGTACTAAACAGCAAAGAAGGATTTGAATCCATACCCTCTGACTCTATGGACTGATTCCATGGAAGGATTGGTTAGATCAGGGAAAGTATCTAAGGATACAAAGCCTGGAAAAGATAGGGCACCAGAAGGAAACCACTAGTTGTCCTCAAATATTTGAAGTGTTGTCATGTTCAGCTTTGTCTGAATCCATAAAGCAGAAACAGCCTGGAGAACTAGCACAATAAGCAAATTTAGGCTTGAGGTCAGGAAGAACTAGAGCTATTCCCATGTGAAATGGGAAGTAATGAGTTGACTGTCCTAAAGTACAAGACAGCTAGCCACTTGTACAGTAAGTTATAGAGGGGAATTCTTTTATACGTATGGACTTTAATTGACTAGATGTCTGTCAAAGTCCCTTCCAAGGCTAAAATTTTGTGATCAATTGACTCCAAGATCCAATGTTTTTTCAACTGTATTATAACTAAAATGGGAGGAGGAAATGGCAAACTACTCCCATATCTTTGCCAAGAAAACCCCATGGACAGTATGGTCCATAGGGTCATGAAGACATGGATGTGACTGATTGAACAAAAACAATAATTAAAATGGAATTTTATTTACCCTGGTTAAAGTGTAAATATAGGGGAGGAGAGAAGAGGGGGACATGGAGAACAAGTGGTAGATTCGTTGTGGTTGTTCATCCTTCATTCCTGAAGAGGACCAATGACATTGGAAGGGTGATGTCTTGACCTGCAAGTGACTTGGATTTAAGTGAGGCAAGGCTGTGCAACATCATTAGCCTCACTCTCCTCCAGTCATCAGAATGTAGGGGCAAGACATGGGTCAGGATGACTGGTGATGGCCCTGTGTAGATCTATTATAATAAAGCAAAAGACCAGATGAAGCTTTTGTCAACTGAGGAAAAATTAGTAAATTTATGAATAGTACTTCAACTAATTTATTTATTAAGTAATGTTCTTTGACTTGGCTATAGCTGTTATAAAGTATTAACTAAGCTTGCTCGTTGGTTGGTTTCTTATGTGTTAGCTCATCTGCCTGAAGTATAAAGAGGACAATGAATATATTTGCTAATTGTTGTCCCCTGGCTTCAGATATATTACATCTCTCTATATACACATACACATTTAAGTCTTTTTTTCCTATGGAATTCTTCTTATTAAAAGATAAGGTTTTTGCTAACCTGTTTGTGGGAATGGTTGAAAAAAACCACACTGTCCTTTGGTCTGTGACTATTGGCTGAATATGTAAGCATCCCTTGCCTTTTGGAATTTTCCCTTTTCACCTCATAGGTTGGGTTTTGCCTTTGCTTGAAGAGTCTTTCAGTTACTGAGAGCTACACATCAAGTTGGTCACACTGCCACTAGTATATGGGAGCATACCTTTTTATGGATTTATGTATTTTGGGGTTGCTTTGTCTTGTCTCTCCTGGTAGACTATAGGCTCTCTGAAGGCAGGTTTGGTGTGTATTTTTAACTATGCATCCTTTGGGCCTTAAACCTTGCACCTTGTGGGAAACCATTAATACATGGCCAGGGCTGACTCCTCAGGCCTCAAATGTATGTTAACATTAAAGCAACTAGTCATAGACAGTCAGAACTGGATGGGACCTCAGAGGTCCTCTAGTCTAACGCCCTCATTTTACGCATCTGACCTCTATGGTCCCTTCTCGTTCTAAATCTATGATCCTGTGAAATTCAGAGAGGTTTGATTATATGGCCCAACCATCGTTATTGACAGATCAATAATTATAGCTAATAACATAGATATTAATAATAATGACTGATAATTAATATGAATGATAATAAACAATCTAACATTATGACAGCATTATTGTATTCTATGGCATTCTATAATTATTATTATTCATTATTATTATATATTATATATAGTTATTATAACAAAACTGCAGCATGATTTAATGGGTAAAGAACCAGCCTTAAAGCCTGGAAGGCCCAGGTTCACATCCTGCCTCTCACATACACTGTCCATGTGATCCTGGACGGTCCTAACTTCTCCATGCTCTAGCAGCATTTTATAGCCATAAGTTGAAGAGAAGCTTCTGACCTGCATAGTCTCCTTTAACCTAGTTGTTCCCTATATATATCAGTGAAATCAAAGGCCCAGTCTTTGTCTCTAATATTATAACTTTACTATAGTAATATTATCGGCAGTAATAAATGCCAGAGGTTAGGAAGAACATAGGGAGTGTACAGATATATTCTAGGCCATCTTATAATTGAGGTTATGGTGTGAAAGTATAATGAAATACTAACTGAACTCATGTCAGATAGGCTGGAAAATATAATGTGGACATAGGAGTCTTGGGGCAAAGGAACAGAAGGGAAAGAATGGGAAGAGCAGGATTTGGAGTCAGAGATCTGAAACTCTGCTTTGCCACTTACTGGCTCTGTGTCCTTTAGAGAAGTCACTCGCCATCTCTGGGCCTCACGTACTCATTTGTAAAATGAAAGTGTTAGATTAGATAGCTTCTGAGGTTCTACTTAGCTCCAGCTGGATAATTCTCTAATGTTTCCTGTTACAGTGTCAATGTTGGTGTAAGAAGGAGTGTAGACTAGAGCTGTGTTCAGACAGGGAAGTGATGATAGGAGGAAACAAAGAAATATTGAAGAGGCCTAATGGATGACCACCAGGGCACCGTAGGCCACAGGAGGAAGCTGAGAAAGAAGAGACAGACTCTTTTGTCTCCAGAAACTCCCAAGAAGAGACCTTTTGGCTGTTGCAGCTGGGTTAGTTCCTACTTATCCTCTACAGGGGAGGAAGAAAGACTGCTGTGGTAGGAAAAGGCCTTGCCCAGCTATTGTGATAGGTAATCCCTTCTCTTTCTGTAGCCATCCCAATCAACCTGCAGGATCAAAGTCAACTTGATCTTCAGGGCTGGCAGTGCCAGGACAGTGGAAAGAGTAATGTGTCTAGAGTAAGGAGGCTTGGGTTTCAAATCCTGGTTCTCTCACTACCTGTGTGGTCTTGTGCAAATTACTAAGTCACTCAGCATTTGCGGGCCTCAGTTCCTCACCTGTAAAATAAGGGGGTTGGGTGAGATGATCCAGAGGTCTCTTCCAGGGATGAATCTAGGATCCTAGGATCTAGAGTGATTTCAGAGGTCCTCTTGCTTCTGCAAGAAATTTGTCTACCTGGTGGCCGAAATTTTCTATAACAGCAGCAACATTCTTTAATTTGAGATATATTGTAATGAAAATATGTAATTATAATGAAAATATATTTCAAATTAAAGAATGAAAGGTCTTTTCTGCAATTTTATAGAAATCTTCTGCCATTATGGAAATTTTAGCAATCAGGTAGACAAATTTCTTGTGAGGGAATCACACAAAGCACACTGGCTCGTAGGATCCTAGATTCAGAGTTGGAAGAGACCTTTGGGTCATCTCATCCAACCCAATCATTTTACAGATGAGGAACTGGGGACTCATCTTCCTGAGTTCAAATCTGGACTCAGATCCTTCCTAGCTGTGTGATCCTGGCAAGTCACTTAACTCTGTTAACCTTCCTCCTCATCTGTAAAATGAGCTAGAGAAGGAAAATGTAAATCACTCCGGTATCATTGCCAAGAAAACCCCAAATGGGGTCACTGTGAGTCAGACACGCCTGAAACAATGACTGAAAAGTGATAATGAAAGTGGTTGAGCTAAATGAGCTTGAGTTTTGGCCTCGACACTTAGTAGGAGTATGACCATGGCCAAATCGCTTCACGGCTTTGGACCTCAATTTTCTTACCTATATAATTGGGACAATAATATCCACACTACTAGATAATAATATCTGCACAGCTAGGGGGTACAATGGATAGAGCACTGGACCTGGAGTTAGGAAGACCTGAGTTCAAATCTGGTTTTAGATATTAACTGTGTGACCCTGGGCAAGTCACTTAACCTTAGTGTGCCTCAGTTTCCTCACCTGTAAAATAGGGATAATGATGGTTACATATATGTAGTAACACATGTAAAATGGGCGTAATAATAACACCCACCTCTCAGGGTCGTTGTGAGGATGAAACAAGATAAGTGCAAAGTGCTTAGCACAATACCAGGCACGTATTAGGGAACATATAAATGTTAGCCAATTTAAAAAATCTAACTCACAGTGTTGTTGTATGGAAAATGCCTTTAAAATACTATATAAATTTGAACTAGAGTAATAATGATAATGAGTGATTATAACACTTTCAGGTTGCAGCGTGCTTGACACGTTATTTCACCCTCTGAGGTAGACGCTAATATTATTCCCATTTTGGAGATGAGAAAACTGAGGCTGAGGGAGGGTAAGGTTACTTGCCCAGGGTAATGCCGCTTGCAAGGGCTTCCTGAATCCAAGTCCTATACTCCATCCACCGCACTACCTAGCTGCCTATGACTAGTGTTACTGTTGATTGACACTCATACACAATAGAGTCCAACCAGCAAGTCATTTACTGAATGTTGTTGCCTTATGTCATAGACTTCTTCTGAAGTCATTTTGATGGGGGAGCTATGGAAGCAAGGAGTAGGGGACCATGTGCCTAAAGTAGGGAAAGGGTCACCAGTGAGGAGAGAAAAGGGGGGAATGGCATGTAGATGTAGGGAACCAGTAGGACAACAAGAGGTGCACTGTACGTTAAGGTGCTGCTATCTCCTCACTGCAAAGGCATCAGCCCTGTTTCAAGAGTTTTGCCAAGCTTTTTTTGTTTTTCTATTCATACGAGATTCTTTATTTTTAAAAGAGGTTTTTGATCCCAGTGGATTCTTTTTCTATAAGAGCAAAAATGGCACAATACATTGGTAACTAAGGTGGGACTTTCTTACCGTTTTAGAATGAGAAATTAATTAAATGTCTTTGATTGAGCCTTACTAGGTACAAAGCCCCAGGCCCAAACCCCTATCTACTAGGTGCTAAGCCTATGTGGGCATGAAGCCCTCAGGGTCCTAAGGGGAGTTGCTAAGACCAGAGCCAACAGTAGAAGCCTAAGTTCTGGTTGCTCAGATGACATTTGATGACGTCCAAAGACTGTATAAAAAGAGACAACAGAGCTATTTGCTTGGGGCTCTCACTCACTGGAAGAATGTTGATGTGGAAACTCTGGGCAGCTGTAGTTAAGAGCCCTCCAGCTTATGAACTCAAATATTGATGCCTTCTTGGTATCTGTGAATTGTATTTGGCCTGTTTATAATGTATCTTTGTAATTTGTTTCTATTTGCTCTGAAGTTCAGGGTGCTGGCTTTTCCCCTGAACTAAGTGAATGATATATGTATATGTTGGATTAAAGTAAAATTGTTAACCCCTTAATGTTACTTTCCTTAGTAAAGCAGATCAAAGAACCTGTGTGTTCTTGTTGGGCTTGTGTTGGTCTTTCACCCCCACAGTAGCTGCTAGCCCAATTGTTGCCACACACAGGGATGGTGAGATGAATTTGCATCATAGGAATACATATTTAGTGCTGAAAGGAACCATCCCATAGTCTACATGGTCTTGAGTTTGAATGCTTTTGCCAGTGATTGAGGTGGGGGGGAATGACATTGGACAAATGACTCCTCAAGTAAGCCTAGTTTCCTTTTGTATAAAGTCAGAAGACTAAACTAAATGCTCTTTAATGTCTTTTCCAGATCTAAGTCCTATTCTATCGGAGGCATTTTTTTTTTACTGCAGAATTCTATTTGTGTGTATAAAAAGCTTTGTTTATACTTCCTTAATTTGTATTTAAATATCATCATCCTAGAAATAGGAAGACTTTGGTCTTGCTTTCCTTCCCTTTTCCATACGCACTTCTCAGGCTGCATGTGGCCCTTTTATGGCATCTTACAAACTGTTGGAATATTCCACCTCCCATTTGTGTGCCTTTACATGCCTTGTCTGGAATACATTTCTTCCTTACCCTAGGCTCTTAACATCCCTAGCTTCCTTCAAAAGCCACCTGAGGGACCACCTCCTACAGGAAGCTTTTCCTGATTTCTATCCTCCCTCCCTCCCCTACCCCCCAACCCAGCCACCCAGAGGTTAGTGCCTCTTCCTCCAACCCCCTTGCCTCGTAATTCCTTTGTACATATTTTGCATTTATTTCTCTGTGTACTTGCAATTCCCCTGTTAGAAAGTAACCTCCTTGAAGGAAGAAATGTTTCATTTTTATCTTTGTATTCTCAGAGCCTAACACCTAGAAGACACTGAATAATTGCTTGCTGATTGGTTGATTAGAATCAAGGCAAGCAGGTGTGGCTAGAGTGCTGGGCTCTGTTACTTAATACCTGTGTGCCTTTGGACAGATCATTTCATCTTTCTGGGTCTAGGTTTCCTCTCTAAAGTAAGAGGTTGGACTAGTGGTTCTCCAAGCTTTCTCAGGTCTTCTGGAGTGTCTTTCAAAGCTGCTTGTTCTTATTGTCTGATTCCTATCTCTACTTTTATTCACCTAGCATTCCCATTCCATTAGTGGATTTCAGCACCATCCAAGAGCACACAAAGGCAACAGCTCACATCTAGTCTTAGGCTGGTTTTAGCAACTCTGGGGGAGGTTCATTCACTCTTTATGTTGCTGCATAGAGATGAATAAGTCAAGTTCTTGTGTTCAAGAGGAAAATCAAGTAGGTGAGATGACTCATATGCAAATAACTACCGAAGTGGAAGAGAGGAAGCAACCAGAGATAGCCACGAAGTGAGATAAGGATTCACAAGACCTAGAGCTCCCTGGCAGGATCTGAGAAGGCTTCATGAAAGAGGTGACATTTGGGCTGGGCACTGAAGGATGAGTAGGAACTAGATGCCATGTTTTGAAGCTCCCTTTTAAAAGTCCATGCCAATTAACTGGTAAGTGTTTTTGTCTTTCTAATGAAGTGTGAAATGTTCTGCTAAATTAAAAAAAAAGTATCACTTCCCTGGGGCAGGGAGGGCTGAGAAAGAGTGACTTTACAATGCTTATCATTTCCTGGTGACACTCTTGGATAAACCCTTACATTTATTTTTTTTTCAGGAATTGTTTATTTCTACTTTCTTTTGACAAATGCAGATTCTACTTTTCATTCCACTTTTTCAAATAAGGATAGCCTCAATTTCTTTAATTCTCCTTCCCCTTTTTCCCCACTAAAACCAGTTGTGACAGTGTAAGGTTAATGGGGAATAAGATCTTCCTCACCTGTGAATAGGCCTCACGTAGAGCCCATTAAGGGAAGCTTGCTTGATTGTAGGAAGGCTTACACACCTTTTGGTAATTTCTAATTAGGCCCTGAGTCAGGAGCTAATAGGCTCTGAGCCTATTAGCTGAAAGAATATATATTCTGAGAGGTGAGCTTTTGCTTTGGGATCAGCTCACAAGAAGGATCTTGCGATTCCCTGGTCGAGACTCTGAGTAGCTGTGTATTCAGAGCTCCTTGACAGCTCAGAGGTAAAGACTCTCTTGATCCAGTGGTGAATGTGAAGTATGCATAACAGTATTGTTTTGATTCAGGTAGTAGAGCCCTGCCTGTTGGTCTTTATTTCTTTTCTCTGTATTTCTTCTGTTTAATTAAAGAAGATCATTGACCCCTTTTAAGTTGCTTTCCTAGTAAAGCAGATAAAAGAACCTGCACTAGCAGCCACCCTGGGTATGCCAGTGTGGTTGCTGTTACAGACACACATGTATAAAGTTTGACATCTAATGGAACCACGATACTACCCATCTCTTGATGGACTAAAGGTACAGAATGAAACATATTTTTGGACATGGCCAAATGCAGTTTTGTTTGACAAGGCACATATGTTATACATATTTTTTTTCTTTTTTTGCCCTAAAGGAGGGGAGAAAATTTTTAATTACAAAAAAGAAAAACAAACAAAAATGCAGTCAAACAGAGATCTAGGTTTTTCAATATATTAGCTGTTGAAAACAGATTAGTTCTAAGGTCCAGGCAGATCTTAGATTCAGAACTCTAGAATGTTGGACCTGGAGTTAGGAAGATCTGAGTTCAAATATGGTTTCAGACACTTACTAGCTGTGTGACCCTGAGTAGCAAGTCATTTAACCCCTGTTTACTTCAGTTTCCTCAACTGTAAAATGAGAATTTTATAATAGTACCTACCTCTCAGTATTATTGTGAGGATCAAACGAGATAATATTTGTAAAGCACTTAGCATAGTGCCTGGCACAGAGTAGGTACTTAATAAGTCCCTCCCTCCATCCCTTCCTTCCTTTCTCTCTCCCTCCCTCCCTTCTTTCCTTCATTCCTTCCTTTCTTCATCCTTTTCTCCCTCCCTCCCTGCCTCCCTCCCTTCCTTCCTGCAAAAAGACATAATTCTGAACAACTTATTTCCAGCATTGGCTAGAATTCTGGGGGACTAATGTCTTGAGGGAAAACAAAACAAAACAAAATGGGAAATAAATGATGCTCCTATTTCATCAGAGGTTAATATGTTCATCCAATTTGCCGAGCAAAGTTTTTCAATGGAAGAAATCCCATCAACAACAAAAATTTATATCAAAGAGGTATAAATGCTGTGGGCAATTAGGTGGCACAGTGGATAGAGTACCAGTCTTAGAGTGAGGAAAACTTGTCTTCCTGAGTCAGAATGTGGCCTTAGTAGCTTTGTGATCCTGGGCAAGTCACTTAACCCTGTTTGCCTCAGTTTCCTCATCTGTAAAATGGTTTGGAAAAGGCAAACCACTCCAGTGTCTTTGCCAAGAAAACCCTAAATGGGGTCACAAAGAGTGAGATACGACTGAAATGACTGAGTGACAAATAAGTACTAAATCTGGAGTCAGGATCTGGGTTTTAACCCTAGCTACCTGTGTGACCTTGAGCACTTAACTTATCTGGGCCTCAGGTTCTTTGTCTGAAAATCGAAAGAGTTGGATTAGATCAGTGGTTCTCCGAGGGTGTGCTACAAATGGTATGGAATTTACACTTGCAATCACTTATGGTTGAGCAAGTCTCCCTACTTTTTGAAAGTGTGCATATGATGGCAAAGAATATAGTACCATGAACCCGAAAAAGTTTGAGAACCACTGAACTAGATGGTCTCTAAGGTCCTTTCCAGCTCCAAGTGCTAGTATCTCTATACTATGGGAAGTATTCGCCACTTCAGTTTCCATTTATGTGCTGATAAATTTTGTTTGTACATACATTTGAGGGAAGTGTAGTGGTGTAGTGTTGTGGACAGAGTGGTTGATTGGAGTTAGGACCTGGGTGCAAATTTTATTTCTGACATGATCTGTGTGAGCCTGGGCAAATCACATAACACTTTGGGGCCCGGGTCTCCTCTTTGGGCTTGATAGACTTCAAGGCATCTTCCGTCTCCAAATAGATCCTGTGATCACTGGGGAGAGGAGGATATGAGTGGAGAAATGGAGGAAGGGTGAGAAGAAGGGTTTAGTGTGGAAGGAGGCTGCTGTCGTAGGTAGGTGTTAGGCCAGACTGGTAAATGTACACATGTAGGGCCATCCTTCTCAAGAGGCAGATCCCTCTGGGCTCCCTCTCCCCAGTGCTGATGTTTTTATACAGGTGATTAGGCTGAACATCAAAGGCAGCTTTCAAGAGAAAGGGAAGGGACAACTCAGCACAGTGGGAATAGTGCTGGACTTGGAATCAAGAGTATATGAGTTCAAATCCTGGCTCTGCTAATTACTAGCTGTGTAACTTTGGGCAAATCACTTAACCTTTCTGAGCCTCACTTTTCTCATCCATAAAGTGAGGGAGTTGAATGAGATGACCATTAAAGTCCTTTCTAACTCTAAATCTATTATCTAGATGCCACAAATGCTTCTAAAGGAGAAATCTAAATCACTACTTCTGTCTCAACTCTCATTTATTAGCTGTGTGACCTTGAATGAGTCACTCAACTTCTCTGGGCTCCAGTTTCCTCTTCTGGGAAGTGAACAGGGTAGACTAAATGATGTCTAAGGTCCTTTCCAGCTCTTAAAGGTTACAGTCCCAAACTCAAAGGATCTGGGACTTCATCAAGGAGAACTCCCTGTGGGAAAACTCCCTGAAATGACTCAGATCCAAATTTATCTGATCTTAGTAGATGAGTCTTTGGGTACTGCTTGAGGCACAGAGAAGTGCCAAAGGCAGAATTTGAACTCTGGTCTTCCTGATTCCGCACCCAACAGTCTATCTACACCAGTATGCTTCTATTCTAACAATTCATAAGATGTTACAGATAGTCTGAGAGGTACGTCTGAAAAGGATAAGGGAGGCACGACAATGCCCTGTTTCTAAAATCATAGATTTAGAATAGAAAAGGACCTTGGGGACATTAAGTCCTATGCCCCCCATTAAAAATGTGGAAATTGCAACCTGGTGAGATTAATTGACTTGCCCAGGCACATACATAGCTTTTATCTGAGGAGGGGTTTTAAAAAAATTAATATTTTATTTTTTCCAATTATATGTAAAGTCAATTTTCAACGTTCATTTTTTTCCAAAGATTTTGAGTTCCAAATTTTTCTTCCTCCCACCCTCCCTCCCCCCTTCCCCAAGACAGCAAGCAGCCTGATATAGGTTATACATGTGCAATAAAATAAAACATATTTTGAAGAGGGGTTTTTGAACCCAGGGCTTCCTGATTCCACGTCTGATGCCTAATCCACTAGACCACACTGTAGTTACCCCAACTTCCACTTCTCTGACCTAAAGCAGCAAAGACGAGTGAGGAAACCAAGGATAGAATGACACACCAAGGATGTTTTACAACTTGTCACTGTCCTAACATATTAGTTGTGAAACCATGAGGACTGTTGAGAGGAGGGGAGGGAGAGGACTAGATGGTTTGGGGACAAAGTGATTCCTCTATTCTCCATATTATTCCCTCTTGCTAGGTTCACTACTCTGGTCTGAGTGGCCCAGAACCCAAAGCTAGAAAGCAGCAAGCTTATCTCACCCAATGAGCATTTATTAAGTGCCTTCTATGTGCCAGGCACCATGTTAGGTGCTGGGAATACAAAGAGCAGTGAGATAATCTCTGCCCTTTTTATTGTTGCTTAGTCATTTTAGCTGTGTCCTACTCTTGATGACCCCATTTTGGAGTTTTCTTGGCAAAGATACTAGAGTGGTGTCCCATTTCCTTTTCCACTTCATTCTGCAAATGATGACACTAAGACAAACAGGACTAAATAACTTGCCCAGGGTCATAGAGCTGGATCTAAGGCTGGATTTGAACTCAGGTTTTCCTGACTTCAGGCCTAGTACCCTATGCATCATACCATCTATCTGCCCCTAAGAATAATAAATGTTGTTCTTTAATTGGGTCCAACTCTTCGTGACCCCATTTTGGGGTTTTCCCGGGAAAGATACTGGTTTGCCATTTCCTTCTCCAAATTATCTTACAGATGAGGAAACTGAGACAAACAGGGCTATGTGACTTGCCCAGGGTCCTATGACTTGTAAGTGTCTGAGGCCAGATTTGAACTCGAAAGATGAGTCTTCCTGACTCCAGGCACAGCTCTCCATCCTTTGAGCTACTTCCCTGCCCTTAACTAGCTAATATTCCACAGGGGACGCCACAACAAAGCACTGTTTCTGAAGTCTATTTAGTATTTGTGGTGCAGTGTACATAGAATGCTATCTCTGAAGTCAGAAAATCTGGGTTCAAATATTGGCTCTGCCACCAAGTCTTCTCTTACAGAATGTAGGCTCCTCGAGGGCAGGGACTGTTTCATATTTGTATCACTAGGGTCCATAACCTTGGGCAAACCAGTGAAACTAATCTTCCTGGGCCTGTTTCCTTCCCTATTTAGTGAAGGGTTTGGAGTGATGACCTCTAAGGTTCTTTTCAGTCTAAATCTATGATCCAACGATGATGCCTATTCAAGGAAATGGGAGAAATTTCTCTATTTTTAAATTAAATTTAATATTTTTAATTAACAAAAACGTATGCTTTCTCCTACCACCTCCTCCTTAGAAATAGAAAGAATAACAAAACCCTTGTAACAACTACACTTAGTAAAGCAAAACATAATGGAAAATTTTCAAGGCTTGACGTGATCTCTGTGGCCAGGGGCAGGAGATCTCCAACGTAGTCTGGGAGCTCTGTAGGCAGCATAAAAGCTAGGGCAGTCTGAGGCTGGTGGGACATCCCTCTGGAGATTTGGTGACTGATTGTACCCATTTGCCATATGAAAGTATGTTGTGGTCTTTCATTTGGTCCAATGTCTTAATTTTTCAGATGAAGAAGCTAAGGTCCATAAAGATTAAGGATTTGCCCAAGATGACATAGAGGTGCTTTGAACTCAGGTTCTTTGATTCACAGTAACATGCTGCTTCTTCATAGAAAAGTAATGCTACCAGGAAACAATAAAGGATGTTATGACTCCCTCCTGCTCTTTCCCTCTCTCTCTCTCTCTCTCTCTCTCTCTCTCTCTCTCTCTCTCTCTCTCTCTCTCTCTCTCTCTCTCTCGTGTGTGTGTTTAAACTTTATCTAGTGGTCACAATAGGGCAACTAGCTGGCACAGTGCTGGGTTGGGAGTCAGGGAGACTCATCTTCCCTTGTTCAAATCCATCCTCAGACATGTGTGATCCTGGGCAAGTCGCTTCACCCTGTTCGCCTCAGTTTCCTCATCAGTAAAATGAACTGGAGAAGGAAATGGCAAAGCACTCCAGTATCTCTGCCAAGAAAACCCCAAATGAGGTCACAAAGAGTCAGATGAGACTGAAACAACCAAACATCCAATGGTGACAATTCCTTTTTCGCCTACTGCTCAACTGCAGCTGCCTAGTCTCCGTAACAGCCCAGGACCTCCAATTTGTGGGTACATGGAGCTGTTACCAAGATTTGGTCACACCTATTACTTCTTGCAGGATACTCTAGAAATTTCTCAGGTATGTTAATACCTTTAAAAAAGGTTGTGAGATGCTATGTGGTTTTTGTTCTTTAGGAAATGAGGTTGTAGGAAGAAAGGCATAAAACTTTCCTGTACACTCAGATCCTTTGGATCTGTTCTCAGTAACTGATAGAAATAGAGTACCATTGAAGTCTGGTTATCTTATATTCTCAATTTTCCTAGCCATCTACTTATTCCTTGGGCCTCTGTACTCCGACAGCCAGGGATTCAGATTTGATCAAGGCTAGAGGTGCTAGTTAAGCTGTCACTGTGTTCTGGACTGGTCAGCATGTGTCTGAAATGCCATGTCCAGTTCTTAGGATTACATTTCTAGAACCATGCTGACTAATCATATGGAGTCTAGAGGAGGGTGCCCACATTGAAGAGTGGATGACACCATTGTACAAAAGAGCACGTGGCTTGGGAGCTAGAGCACAAGGGTTCAAATATTGCTTGATGATCTTAGGCAATTGACTTAACTTCTTTAGGCCTTCGTTTTCCCTGAGGTCCCTTCAATGATCTGTGATGTGATACCCTAGAAACCATGACACGTGAAAGAAAGGTTGAAGGAACTGAGAGTGTGTATAGCCTGGAAAAGAGGAAGCAGGCAGAGTTTGAATTCTTTGAAGGTTTGTCGTATGGAAGATTAATTAGACTTGTAGCATGACGAAAGAACTAGGATCAATATGTAGGAATTATAGGGAATGATAATAGCAATAACAGCAAGTCGCTAGCTTTCATATAGCATTCTTAGGTTTGCAAAGGTGTTTTACAAACATCTCATTTTATCCTCACAACAATCTTGGGAAGTAGGTGCTATTATTATCCCCATTTAACACATTAAAGAAAAAAACTGTTGCAGACCAAAATTAAATTACTTGCTCAGGGTCACATAATCTGAGGCTGAATTTGAACTCAGATCTTCCTGACCCAGGCCCGTTACTCTATCCACTGCGCTACCTGGCTGTCTCTGGGAAGCAGCTTTTAACTCAGTATAAGACAAACTTCCTAACAATTACAATGGTCCAAAGCTGGAGCTGGCTGCCTTGTGAAACAGAATAGTGAGGATCCCTGTTCCCCCATGCAGTTGAACTGATTTCACTGAGCATTTATTAAGCATCTTATATATGCAAGTACTGTGTTATATACATCAGCACTACAACGGCAAAAACAAACCAGCTGTTGCCCTCAAGGAGATACAACTCACAAAATAGTAAATGCAAGAAAATTTAAGAAAGGAGAGAGAACAAACATTTAGGCTTCCCATAGGAAGTGGCACCTGAATCTAGCCTTAGGTTAATCAATTAACACACATTTATTAAATGCAAGACATTTTTCTAGACAAGCACTGGAGAACCCAAATGCTCAATGGATCTGTGATTTCATCAAGTTTCTCTCGATGGTGTAAACAGTAACCCACCCATGCCTGCCTATACTATCTGACTTTTGTCCATATCCTTCCATAAATTTGTCTTTGAGTCCTACCCAACATGCTGGAGGTCTTCCTTGATTTATTTTTTAAATGTAACTTATTTTACATTTTTCCCCCCAATGAATAAATATTTTCTCTCCCTCCTTCCCAACACCTATTTTTTCCCCCACAACTGAAAAAGAAAAACAAAACGCCTTGTAACAAGTATGCATAGTCAAGCAAAATAAATTTCCTTTTTGGTCATATACAAAGGATAAGGTCTTAAAGGAAATATGGATTCTAAGAGGCATAATTAAGGAAGGAATCATTTCAGACATGTACTACAAAGGTGTGGAGAGCAGAGATGGAATGCCAAATTCTGGGAACCAGAAATAGGCCAGTTTTTATGTAACATAGGGTGTGCTCACTCTGTATCCACAGGAGTCAAGTCAACAAGTATTTATTTATTAAGCACCTTCTATGCGCTAGGTACTGTGCCAGCATGTTTTATTATCTGTTCTCTGGAATCCCTGTTGGTCAGTGCATGAATCAGAGTTCTCAAATCTCTCAAACTTGTCTTTACAATAATTCTAGTTTTGCTGATTTTCCTCTGCATCAGTTCATATAAATCTTCCCAGGTTTCTCTTAAATTATCCTTTTCATCCTTTCTTATAGCGTAGTAGTATTTCATTACATTCGTATAGTATAAATTTTTCACCCATCCCTAGGTGCACCCTTAATTTCTAGTTCTTTGCTACTACAAAAAGGACTGCTGTAATTATTTTTTTACATATGAGTCCTTTTCCTCTTTTTTTAATTTCTTTGGGGTAAGGGTATGTACAGTTTAATAGCTGTTGGGGAACACTTCCAAATTGCTTTCCAGAATGGTTGGATCAGTTCACAGCTTCACCAACAGTATATTAATGTATCCCTTTTCCCACAGCCCTTCCAGCATTTTCCATTTTCCTTTTTTCATCAACTCTGCCAATCTGATGAGTGTGAAGTGGAACCTGAGTTGTGCCACTGGGTCAAAGGATATACACAATTTAGTGACTTTGAGGGGACATAGTTCCAAATCTTTTCCCATGGCTAGACCAATTCACAGCACCACCAACAGTGCATTGATGTGCCTGTTTATTCCATAGCCCTTCCAACATGTGATGTTTTCCATTTTTGTCATCTTTGCCAATCTGATGACTGTAAGGTGAAAGCTCAAAGTTGCCTTAATTTGAATTTCTCTAATCAGTGATTTAGAGCATTTTTTTCATGACTGTTCATAGCTTGGATATCTTCCTTTGAGAATGGCCTGTTTCTATCCTTTGATCATTTGTCAACTGGGGACCATTTCTTAATTTTTCCTGATATCATTAGGACATTAGTGGAGGCCTCTAGCTGATCACCTGTCACCATTTGTGCTTTTTACATGACTAGCTCATTTTTTCTTCCCATCATGCAATTCCTCCATAGCATCCTTTATTCCTATTCTTCTTTGGATTTCCTTGTAGATTACATGTTGCAGTCTACTCACACCCACCATGAGCCTCTCCATTGCCTTCTGTGCAACATTTATTTTTTAATGCTTTAGAGACTGTTGAATTCCATATCTTGATTTCAACCCATGAAATAGCATTAGGGAAAAAAAAAGACAAAAATTAAATAGTCCCTGTCCCCAAGGAGCTTCCATTATTGGGGAGGGGGAAGTGTATACTTATGTAAGAAGATACAAAGCACATGAAGTAAACAACAGGTAATTTGTGGAGGAGCCACTAGCAGCTGGAGGTGGAGTAGTGTGACTTGGGATAGACTTCATGTAGGAAGTGGTGCTTGAATTAAGCCTTAAGGGAAATACGGATTCTAAGAGGCATAATTAAGGAGAGAATCCATTTCAGATGTACTACAAAGTCATAGAGACCAGAGGTAGAAGGCCAAATTCAGTGAACAGGAAATAAGCCAGTTTGTATGTAACATAGGGTATATAGAGAGAAACGCAGAATGGGATCAGACTGTGAAAGTCTCAGTCACTAGAAATGCTCAAGAAGAAGCTGGATTATCTCCTAGTAGGGATGTTATAAAGGGGGAATTCATGCTTCAGGTGGGGGTTGTACTAGATGACCTCTGTTTTATCTTGAATTATGGGAGTTTCTGATTCATCCAATTTCCCCCATTTCAGGTTCAAGGTCTGCTTAACGTGTCAGAAAATAATTTATTTAATATGAAATGATACATGTAGTAAAATAATGATTTATGTCTAATGTTTGTTAATATGACTGGCTTTGGGAGGGTGAGGCATCTGTCTCACTCTGAAATTTCCCTACCTGTGTGTATAGAATAACCAACCCAATGGCAGCAGGCGCCTCCTCACCATCAGACTCAGGGCTTCCTGGGTTAGTTGCCCTTCCAGAGAGCCAGGAGTAGAAAAGTTGGGCCTGCTGGCAGTCACATGTCTAGTATGATTCTCCCAGGGCATTCCTCATTCTCTCTCTCCCTGAGGACCTCCCTCTTTTCTCTCTTTGCCACTTCCCGGGTGTGATTCATGCCTCCCTCCTCCCGACTCTGCCTGGCTGCTATGTGTCATTTCCTGACGTTGGTGAAACCCAGACTTGCACTGGCCCCCTTGTGACCTGCCCTTGGGGAATTAGGGCTGAAGGCTGTGTCCTTCCAGTGCCCCTTCCCCAAAAAGAGCTCAGTAGCTGTTTCAACTGTATAAAGAAGAATTCCCTGATTTCTTGACAAGATGAATTTTTTGACTTTGGGTTCAGGGAAGGTAAGACTTGGACCTTGTAGGCATGCCTTCTACATGCATCTCTGGCTGTCTACCATTCCTGAGAGCCCTCTCTCTTCCCCTAATCTATAGCCCTAAGCCTCCTTCCTCATGTCCTCCAAGGGGGCCCCTTCTGTCTTGCATTGTCATCCGCCCCTTCAGAATTCCATAGCAGCGGTCTGATCTGTGGACTTTTGAGATTCTGCGAATGACTAAAACGTGTTTTCAATTCAACAAGTATTTATTGAGATTATCCAGTGCTTAACGCAGTGCCTGGCACACAGTAATTAATTTAATTAAATTAATCTGTTGATTAAGAGGCACATTGAAAAATTAGACAGTCCTTATCCTTAAAGAGCTTACATTCTATTACTAGGGGGAAATAACATATACACAGATAAGTGGATATAAAGCAAATGCAAGGTAGTTTCCAGGGTGGGAGAGGGCAGGGAGATCAACTGTGGAGGATGGAGGGAGATGGGGATCATAGTAAGTGAAGGTGAGGAGCAAAAGAATGGTTAGAGTTTTGGAACTCACCTTCATTGGAAAGGTTTTAGAGTCAGATGACCCAGATTCAAAACCTAGCCTCATAATTTTTACCTATGTAGACGTGGGCAAATGTTTGTGCCTCAGTTTCCTCATTTATAAAATAAAGAGTTGAGTTAAGGTCTTTTCCAACTCAAAATCTGTGATTCTATGAGGATAGAGAGCATTCCAGGAATGGGGGCAGGGGGAACAGCCTAGGCAAAGGCACAGAGGCAGGGTTTGAATTTGGTGTAGTTTACTGGAAAAATTCCCTGGGGCTGAGGCTCTCTTTCTTTCGGTGCTCTAAATAACTCAGTCCCACCAGCCTTCTCTGAAGGAGGCTGAGCTCTAGCACAATGAAAATCTAGCTCTGAGCTGTAAGGATTTATTATCTATAGGACCAAGTCTCCTCTGAGCCCCAGTTCACTCTGGCCTGTGCCACTTTTGCTCATTAAAAATGAGTCATTGGGGAAAATACCAACTGATCTTTATATAGAGCCTTAAAGTCCACCAAGCTGTTTGTATGCCTTCCTTCATCTAATCCTCACAATAACCCTTCGAGGTAAGTAGTGAAGATCATGGGCTCGTAGTTTTAAAACTGGAAGAGACCTTAGAGCCTACTGAATGTGACCTCTCCCCTCCACATTGATTTATAGAAGAGAAAACTGAAAAGACAGGTAAGGTAATTTCTCCAGGGTTGGGTCCTGCAAGTAAGTGTCTGAAGCAGGATTTGCACCTGGGTCTTTCTGATTCCAACTGCAGGGCCCTGGCTACCATGCTACACTGAAAAATTATAACACGCAGATAGAATTTCAGGTTTCCTCAAACCATGCTATGTATATGAAGCAGCTGAGAGGTGCAAAGGATAGAATGCCGGACTTGAAGGAAGACCTGAGTTCAAATCCTGCAGCAGCCATTTAGCTAGGTGCCCTGAGTAAGTCACTCTCTTAGCCTCGGTTAGCACCTACCTGAGGGTTGTTGTGAAGAATAAGGTAAGATTTGTAAAGTTATTTTCAAATCTTAAAGCACTATATAATTTTGCTTCTTCTTCTTGTTATTACAGTCCAGCCCCAAAGCAGGCCAGGCAGGTAGACCATGATACCAGTTCACTTCACAGATTTTTCAGGTACACTCTCCACTAAGGAAAGCTTTGCATAGCCTCTCATCTTACCTCCATTATATACTACACAGACCTCATTTAGATACTTATTTTTATTTTAAAGAAGCCTAAATTAACTAGAGCACCTTCAGAGCAGTGTGCATAGAACACACCTGGAATATTTTATTCACAGGGTAGGGGAAGATTCTAGACAAACTGGAGCACCTTCAGAGCAGGGTGTATAGAACACACCTGCAGTATTTTATTCACAGGGTAGGAGAGGATTCCAGATAAACTGGAGCACCTTCAGAGCAGGGTGTATAGAACACACCTGGAATATTTTATTCATGGGGGGGGAGGGGGGTGGCGGCGGCGGCGGCAGCGGCGGGAATCCTAGATAAAAAGAAGCATCTTCAGAGCAGGTCAACTGGGATGGTTAAGGGTCTAGAAACCATGACAAGATGGAGTGGTCAAAGGAGCTGGAGATATTTCGCCTGGAAGAGAGAGTTGGTAGGAAGGGAGATGGATGGGCTGTCATCAAATACTTGAAGGCTTATCATTTAGAGGAGAAGACTTCTGCCATTTTAGAGGAAAGAAATAAGACTAGTGGGTGGAAGTTTTAGGGAGGCAGATTTTGGCTCAGTAAAGGGAAGGGCTGTTAGAATATAGAACAGGTAGCATTGGGAGATACTAAGTGAGCTCCCTGTACTGGGACTGTTCAAGCACAGGCCCTCTGGCTATCAGCCAGGGATGCTAGAAGGAGGGTACTTGCATGGAGGTGGGAGTTGGGCTAGATGCCCTCTAAGGTCCCATCAAATGTTAAGATTCTATCCTCAGAGTCTCCTCCCACTCTGCCTATTCTTCCAGCCCAGAGATACCTTCGCTACAGCCTATTTCCTTCTTCAGATTAGGGTCTTCTCTTCTGAGTCAGAATGAGACTGTTAGTCATTGCCTCCTGCGTCCATGCCTGTGCCTGTGGTGAGCTGTGTGCTGATTCTCGGCATGAGCACTGGGAAGGGCCCATTTCTTGATGAGCTATTTGAGCCACTTAGCACTTCAGCTACATTTTAAATATACATTTTTATTGGTTGGTCATTCCTCCCCCTCTGAGGCCTGTAGGTCAAGATTATTCTTCCCTGTGTTACTGACTGGGAAATGGAGATAGACAGAGGCCACTGTTGGATTAAGATTAGAAGCCAGAGACCTCAGCATCTTGGTGGCTGAGGCCTCTCAGTTCTGCTGTCTCTGTTGCCTGAAGTAGAAAAGTGAATTCCATATATCTAGTCACAGATGGTAATGACACTGAGCCCATGAACCTTATGATTTGCCTGTCTCCACCTAACTGTTTAAACCTAAATAAGGTTATGCCTATAAATTTGTTGTTTTAAATAACTTCATAGGATCATAGTTTTAAAGCTGGAAGGGATTCAGAGATCATCTAGTCCAATCCTTTCATTTTACAGGTGAGGTAAATGAGGCCCAGGAAAGGTAGTACCTTGCCTAAGGAAGGGTAGTATCAGAGGCAGGATCTGAACACAGATCTTTGGATAATAGTCAGAGTTCTTTTTTTAATCATCCTTTTAAAAATAATCATTTTTTAAAAGTTTTGAGTTCCTAATTCTCTCCATCCCTCCAGCACTTCCTTCACCCATTGAGAAGGCAAGTAATAGGATATCAGTCATACATATGAAGTCATGTGACACATAATTCCATGTTAGCCATGTTCCAAAAAAGAGAAAAAGCAAGAAAAATGAAATGAAAAAAGTATGCTTTAATCTGCACTCTGAGTTTATCAGTTTTCTCTCTGGTGGTGGATGGCGTTTTTCTTCATGAGTACTTTAGAATTTTCTTGGATTATTGTGTTGATTAAAGTAGCTAAGTCTTTCACAGTTCATCATTGTTACAATGTTGCTGTTACTATGTACAATAATCTCCTGGCTCTACTCTTCTTTATATCAGTTCATGCAAGTCTTCTTAGGTTTTTCTGAAACCATCCTCTTCATTATTTCTTATTACACAATAGTATTCCATCATTGTTGTATACCATAACTTATCCAGCCATTCCCCAAAAGAAGAGTATTTCTCCAATTTCCAATTCTTTGCCACCACAAAAAGAGTGCTATAAATCTCTTTATACATACGGATTCTTTTCCTTTTCCTTTGATCTCTTTGGAATATAGACCTGTAATGGTATTGCTGAGTCAAAAAGTATGCACGGTTTTATAGTCCTTTGGGTAGAGTTCCAAATTGTTCTTCAGAGTGGTTGGACCAGTTCACAACTCCACCAGTAGTGCATTAGTGTACCTATTTTTCCACATCCCCTCCAACATTCCTTTTCTGTCATATTAGCCAATCTGATAGGTATGGCATGACACCTCACAGTTGTTTTAATTTGTATTTCTGTGATTAATAATGATTTAGAGCATTTTGTCATATAACTGATTTTTTTTATTTCTTCTTCTGAAAACTACCTATTCATATTCTTTGACCATTTATCAATTGGAGAATGGCTCTTATTTTTATGCATTTGGCTCAGTTCCCTATATATATATATATATATATATATATATATATATATATATATATATATATATATATGAGAAATGAGGCCTTTTTCAGAGGAACTTGCTGTTAATTTCTCCACCCCACCCCCAGTTTCCTACTCTCCTTTTGGTTGCATTGGGTTTTGTTCGTGCAAAAACATTTTTTAGTTTGATGCAATCTAAATTATCCATTTTACTTCCTGTGGTTCTCTCTGTCTCTTGTTTGGTCATAAATGCTTCCCTTATTCATAGATCTGAATAGTCAGTGTTCTTAACATGATGCCCTCTGTGTGTTTTTACATTAGTCATGTCTGGATATACTCTACTTCTCTCCACCCCAGTTTTATAACTGTTCCTTTTAACAAAGAACAAAAGTTAAGCAAAGCCAAAAGACATAGGGATCATACCTCATAGTATATACAACACTCTGCACCCATAGTTCCTCACCTCTTTATTTAAAGGAGGGAAGTGCATTCTTATCCTTTTTCCAGGGCAAAGATATGTAATCACAATCATATAGTATTCTCGTTACTATATATTCTTGAACTTCCAACAAGACCATATGACTTTGTATCTCCACTTTCCTTTGCTCCTAGATCCCATAAATGTTATCCTTAGACTTTAAGAGATAGAAGACACATTAGTGTTTGTCTAGTTTGCTCCCAAAGAAACATGATAGCTGCCATTAAGGGGTTAAGTCTGTTCTATTTGGCTCCAGAAGACAGAACTAGGGTAAGTGATGGAAGTTGCAAAATAAGCAAATTAAGGTTTGATGTCAGGAGAAACATCCTAACAATTAGAGCTTCCCTTGGATTAGTTAGCCAGGGAGGTACCTTCTGACAAAAATCCTATGATTTAAAGGGACACTAGAAGGAAATGGTGGGCAATCTGTTGAACCAGCAGCTTTACACTGAAAGCATGCTCTCCTCATTCTTCCCTAGTTTCTGAATGTGGCAAGAGCTTGTCTTGGGTACCCACTTGCAGGACAGCAATGGGGACCAAGGGTAGTCTACAACTCTAGGGAAGGAGGAACAGTTCTGAGGGATGTTCCTGGGGAAAATGGCCTTGCTTGACCACCAGCCCATGTAGAGCATATCTTTCCCACAGGAAAACATCAACAAGGCACAAAATAGGACCCATATGGTATCATGGAAAGAATGCTGGATTTGGAGTTAGACAATGTGGGTTCAAACTCTAGCTCTGCTGCTGAATGGTCACAAGTTTGGACCCTCCCTTACTCTGTCCTTCCCCAGATGGGCAAGGCTCTGTGCTAGGCCTTAGGGATACAAAGATTGTGGTTTGTCTTTCGTTCTCAAAGAGGACCATGGCATCAGGAAGATGATGTCATGATTTTAAGTGAAATTGGATGTAAGGGAGGAAGGGCTGTGCAAAGTTACCAGCCTCACTGTCTCCTCTGGAGCCATCAGGGTTCAGCAGCCAGGTATAGCTCAGGACAACTGGAGATGGCCCAAGATACAGTGGGACACTTTGGCCTTTTTAAGCTAAGGTCTCTCTGAGTTCTCACTTTGACTGAGGCAGAGCCCATTCAGTGATTAGGGCTGTTTAAGAAGTGAAGGATATATGGATACAAAAACAAAATTTAAAAACAGTTCCTATCCTTAAGGAATTTACTCTACTGAAACTTGTCTGTTATCAGAAGTAATAGTAATAGCTCATATTTTGTGTAGTTACTCATGCCAAGCCCTTGTTTGAATCCTACAATGGCCCATAAAACAAGTAGGGTGATTATTGTGCCCTTTTGATAGAAAAGGCAGAAGGCCCAGAGAGATCAAATGAATTGTCCTTGGTCAAACAGGTAGTAAGGTGGAATTGGCCTTGGTCAGTGGAGATGCTTGAACTCAGGCCCAGGTTTCCTGACTCAAGTACAGTGCTCTTTCTATTAAATGCCATTTGCTGCCTCTCAGTCCCACCACTAAGTCAGGGTCAGAACGTGACCAAGTCTATCAGGGGCAGGAGCTGTGCTGGTGAGCAGTGAGTGACAGAGGTCTAGAACAGGCTGCCATATTGGTCATTCCTTCATTGCAGTTCTTCCCATCTCTGTTTAAAGTCGTTTCTGAAGATTACTATATCATTGAGGTGGGCAGCCCCTATGAAGGAAGGTCTAGAATTCTGGCCATCACCAGCACAAACTACTGACCAACTGCTAAAAATAGGTTCCAGAGCCCCAAACCTTTGACCCTGCTACCAGCACATTTCTTGGGGTCCAGGGGAGCAAGGCTTGTGGAGATGGGAAGCATCCATTTCTGCAGGTGCCTCAGCCCCCTCCTCCTTTGTAGCCACAGCTGCTAAAGATTCAGAAAAGAAATTCACTGGCACTATCAAATGGTTCCATGTTACAAATAGATAGGGTGTTATCAATGAAAGTAACAAGGAAGAAGATGCGTTGGTGCCTCCTTCGCCGTTGTTCCCTAAGGATCACTAGGCCTGGATATCTGGCTTACAGCAGAACACCTCTATGAGTGTTCTTCTTCTGTTAAAATGTGGGCTCCTTGTAAGCTTGCTTTTCCTATTTGTATCTCCATCCTTTAGCACTGCTACTTTGCCCATAGCACAAGGTTAATAAATGCTTTTTAATTAATTAATTAATTCTTTCTTCTGGCTCCTTTCATTTTCCTTTCCCTCTGACTACTCACCCCCTACCTGTGTGGAAGGCTGTTTTCTAGCTGAGGTTCCAGGTTTTGGTCTATAATATGCAAATTTACTCTGCCTTAATCCTAGAATTTCAGAAGGAGGTAGGAAGGCCTAGTTGAAGCTGCTCACCTCTAAAGTGGTGTAAGGCCTGGAAGAGGATCCTGGCAGCTGAATGTCTTCTGCTGTGAGTGTATGAGTCTCTTTTTTGTTGGGGAGGGGGTGTAGGAAGTAGAAGTGGGGGAATAGGTTGTGTGAATTTGGGAGAAATTAAGTTAGGTGGTTGGGAATATTTGAGGTGAGAAATGAAGGCTATGATCCTAAGGCTGGGCTCCAATCAAAGGACCATAGCATTTTTTGAGCAGAGACAGACCAAAAGCAGAATCAAATATTTGTAGTTGGGCCAGTCAGATACTCTCATTCTCTGTAGTTAGAATTTTGGTCCAGCACTTTAGATGCCTAGGGGCTAGCTTGATCCTTGCTTTCTTCTAGCTGAAGATGAGAGATTAGAGAAAACCTGCCATGCTGGTGTCTAGGCCTGCCATGGGAGCTCAGCCCTTCACAGTATGGCACCAGCCTACCATGCCATTTTTATTTCACACTATGATTCCTTTTCTCTGTGCTCTCCATTCTGGCCACACTGACCTACTTGTTTATCTCCCTTAAAGAATTCTGAACTTTAATGTCAATTAAATTGAGCCCTTCCATACATATACAGTAGGAACTGTGAGAGGGTTGCATATGAAACTGAGAATCTCTATTATGTACAATTTGCTTTTCTTATAAAGTGTATATTCAATTCATTGCTATTTTCAAAGCTGTTCAGGGTCTTCCTGTAATCCAAAGCACTGATCATAGACAACAGGAAAGCCTTGGTAGCCAAAATTATGTGCCAGACTGGCTTTGTGTGACTGCTGAAATATATCTAAAGTCCTTATCTATCATACAATTTTTTGATGCTTCTCCAAAGTATTCTAGGATGACCTTTTAACTCATCCTCTTGTCTTTCTCTCCTCCTTTTCTTCTTTTTACTATAGGCCAATAGGTTTGCAGAGTGAAAAGGAAGTGGAGGTGAGGGTAGGGTGGGATGTGGTGAGGATTAGGATTTGATGCTTGGAGTAAATATTTTGGAGGATCAAGAGCCAGTGTGATACGGTGGGAAGACATTTGACTTGGGAACAGGAAGATCACATCTATGACCATTGTCTCCCTATCTCTTCTCACCTATATATTGGAAATAATTATCCTGCCTCACAAAGCTGTAGTGAGGGAAGTGCTTCATAGAGAGCTATAGAGAAATGTGGGCTGTTATTATTAGTCACCACAGCAGGTATGGGAGTCAGCTACTTCCTGGAACATGCCATTTTCCCATCACCGCCACATCAAGCAACGTGCTTAGTGAATCCTTTGCTTTCATTGTCTTTTCACTAAAGGCAACTAGGAAGTGTGCTCCAACATATTGGTACCTGGGACAAGCCCCAGACTGTCCCACTCTTGTTATGGTTCTGCTTCCCCCATTGCTTTTTTCTCTTTTTATTGGAGCCTAGAGTGACTGTGTCAATCACCGACTCAATCAACAAACATTTAATAAAACACCTACTAGGTGCCAGATGCTGGGAATCCAAAGACAAAAACTGAAACTGTCCCTTTGCCCTCAAGGATCTTACATTCAGTCTAGGGAAACAAGGTCTGCATGCACGTGCACACACATGTACACACACACACACAAACACACACACATTTATATAAAATAAATACAATGGCATTTCACTGGAGGCCCTAACAGCTGGAGAAACAGGGATAAGGCCTTATACAGGAGATGGCATGTAAGTTGAATTTTAAAGGAAGTGAGGGAATCCCCTAGCAGCTTCCCTCCTTTCTCCTTCCCTGCTTCAGAAAAATCAGAAAGGATGTGATAAAAAGACTAAGCATTTTCATGACTAGAACTCTCTCCCTCCTCATTTCTGCCTCTTGGCTTCCCTGGCTTCCTTCAAGACTCAGCTAAAGTCCTACCTTCTACAAGAAACCTTTCCCTACCCCTCATTGCTAGTGTCTTCTCTCTGTGGTTATCTACTGTTTATCCAGAGTTCTTTCCATGTTGTTTCACTCATTAGATTGTGAGCTCTTTGAGTACGGGGATTATTTTTTGCCTTTCTTGGTATCCCAATCATTAATTTATCACAGTGGTTGGCACATAGTAGATGCTTAATAACATAGTAGGTGCTTGCTGACTCAGGCTTTAATTCTCAATCCCAGCAAGGGTTGTGCATGAAGCTGGGACAATGCCTGGGATGCCAGCTCTCCACCTCTTAGCTTTAAGTCTAGGATTTTTAGGAAAGAAGCCTTGTTTCTGCACTGGAGATACATCTGATGAAAGGTCAATAAGATATTGGAATGAAGCAAAACATGCCCCAGGAGTGTCATCCCCCCACCCCCATTTTCCTCTTCCCCCATCCCTTGAAAAGGGCTGCCTAACCTTGGCTCGGTTCTCCCTGCAGCACTCGCTGTCCTTTGAGACGTTCCTCAGCACATCTATTTTGAACCTGCAGCTGGTGCTGCTGAGAATAACCGGAGCTGTGATATTGGGATAAGGAGAAAGAAAAATTATCTTCTCTCTCTACCCTCCCCCTTCACTATGTCGTCTTCCTGGCCTCCTCTTTCCCTGAGCCTGCCAAGTTCTAAGGAAGCTTTCCCCTCCTCTCGTTTTCCCTTCTGCGATCTCAAAATAATAATAATAGCGGGGGCTTTTATAGCTCTGTAAGTTTTTCCAAGCATTTTATAAACGTTATCTCCTTTGTCTCTCACAAAAGCCTTTGAGGCTTTACAGGTATCATTGTCTTCATTTCATAGTTGGTGAAACAGACTCAGCGAGATCAAGTGTGACTTCCTGTGGTCACATTGCTAATAACTGTTGAGATTTGGGGGAAATTTGAATCTCGGGGTTTTTTTTAATTCTCTAAAATATATTTATAAGTCAATATAAAAAAGAGCTCAATACTACCGGATTACAAAGCCCATTTCCACACCAAATAGAGCTGCCCAGGGAAACCCTTCAGTTCCATCAAGAACGATCGCTTTCTTATGCACTAGGGACATAGCAGCCTCTGTTAAAGGCTTTCAACACACCCATCTAAAGCAACTATCTTATCCGTCTCCAATAAAAGCCAGGGTTTTTCTCACTCCAAGGCCAGTACTCTTTCCATTACCCCATGGACCTGGAAGTGACCTTAGACATCACTGGGCCCAGCCCTCTCCTTTTACAGATGAGGAAACTGAGTCCCGGAAAGAAGTGACTTGTTCAGAATTTCACACAGATAGAACTGGGACCTGGGCCCAGATCTCCTCAATCTTGGCTCTTCCTTTCTGCATCATGCTAATGTCTTTAGATAATTGCTACCGTGTTTTCAAGCTGTTAAAATGGAAACTTATTGCTATGGTATACAGAAAAGCCATCGTTGCTGCTTAAGACACTTTTAGGAAGGAAGCCGATCGGCCAGTAATGATAAAATCCAAAGGCCTTTCTTACAGGCACATATGAACTCACAGACTGGAAAGCTTGAGGACTGTTTGGGATACCAAAGGGGATGGGGTGGGGAAGGTAAGGAACAAAAAAAGGATTCAGGGAAAAAGATGCAACTGGCTTCCTGGGGCCTGGCTCTGGAGAAGAAAAGGAGTCTGGGGATTCCATGAGAGGCCGCTCCTTTGATTCGTTATAGCCAGGGCATGCCAGGCTCCCATCACTCTTGTTTGATGGGTAGGACATTTGGATCTTTGGACGAGGGACAGCTAGGTGACGAAGTAAATAGATCTCTGGGCTTCAAGTTGGAAAGACATCAATTCAAATCTGGCCTCAGACTCTTATTAGCTGTGTGACCTTGACTGAGTCATTTCATCTCTTTTTTTTTTTAGAGAGGGGAAGGTGTGGCAATTGGGGTTAAGTGACTTACCCAAGGTCACACAGCTAGTAAGTGTGTCAAGTGTCTGACACTGGGTTTGAACGCAGGTTCTCCTGACTCCAGGGCTGGTGCTCTGCTTACTTTGCCGCCTAGCTGCCTCTGAATCATTTAATCTCTGCTTCAGTTTCCTCCTCTGTAAAATGGGGATAATAGCAGTACCCCTCCCCCAGGCCTTTTGTGAGGATAAAATGCAATAACCTTAAAGTACCATATAAATGCTAGTTAATGATGACAATAATTATTATCTTTGACACATCAAGGTAACTAAGGGCAATAGACAGCATACTGTGACTCTCCATGTATACTTAGATGGCCCACTAGGACGTCAGTCAAACAGACCAGGACAAGGGGACTTTTAGAGACAAGGAAGGTCTCGTGCATGACAGTCTGTTTAATTTTCCTGCCTCTGATATCACAGATAGGGAGATGCCATGCAGAGAAGCTGAATACAGCACAGGGCGTGGGAGACTGTAGACACAGAGAGTTCTGGAAAAGAGGCAGGGAAGGGTGGACGGGTGGAAGGAAGGGGCGGTCTATCCCATGTAAGTGTTAGGCATCCTGGAGGCTTTTTGGGCTGCCACACACAGGTTGCTGTCCATTAGTCTTAAATGAAGCCCGTGTTTGTTATATACCACATTCATGAAAGACAGTGGCTTCTGAGATGGAAGAGTACAAAGCGGGGTGCTTTCCGGTTCCCTCGGGATGAGGAACATGGGGGTCTTTGCAAATCTTGGTAACTAAAAGCTTTGGAAAATAGAAGGGCAAGAAAGTCTATATGCTATTGTTCCTCTCTCTATTTATTACTTCTGCTCTAATTGTAATAGATGACTATGTGCAAAGCACTAGAGATACAAATAGAAAAGTAAATAGGCCCTGTCCTCAGGGAGCTCACACTGGAATTCAGGAGACAACATATGGAAGGTTTCTGCTGCAAGTCAGATGGAAAGGGCCCATGGCCCTCAGGGTATAGCAGCAAAGCAGATGGCAATGCCTCTTCTGTAATGTCACTGCTATGGATCAAATTGTATCTGTTTCTGATGTTGAACCATTTGAGGGTTCCAAAGATTTTGGTGACAAGAACTTTCTTTTCTGGGTTTTCAATGGATCTGGCTACAGCACCTGCATGAGCAGTGGTCAGGCCGCATCTCTGCAGTGATTACTGCCTGGGATGATGGCTGTGGGCAGTGGACTGGAAGCGTTGCTGTTCCAAAGGTTCTTGGGCTCAGGGTCCTGGGCTGTCTCCATCATGGTCCAAAGAAAGATGGTGGTGTTAGTGGTGGTGGTTTGTCTAGCCTGGCATGAGCTGCCTCCTCTTTCTCCCTAGGGGTGTCTTGCTGCTTCATCTAGGCTGACCCATTGGCCCTGTGAATGGCAGTTCCAAGAAATCTAATAAACATTTATTAAGTGCCTACTAGGTACCAAGCATTATGCTAAGTACTAGGGATACAATTAATAAAAAAGAAAAACCCTCTGTTTTTTAAGCTCCTCAAGGAGCTTAAATCTAATGGATTGCAAAATGGTCAGTAGTTGGTGGGGATGGCTGACTCCTCCACAGGAGTTGTTTCACTGGATGGCAGTTGTGAGGGCTGGGCTGGTGGTCTTGGAAGGGGCAGTTCTTCCATTCTCAGGAATCTTGAGCTCATCTGCCTGTTGCTGGCAATTGGTTAGTAGTTGTTACTGGTAGCGATGAAGATGGTGGGTCCCTTCTCCATAATTATTCTTCTCCTCAGTGAATGATGGAGGATGGAGGCAGTCTCTTGGTTTAGGGGACACTGCTATTCCCAAGGCTCTTGGGCTCAGGGTCCTGGGCTGTCTCCACTGGCATCTAAAGGAAGATGATATTTAAGATACAGTGTCTGGGGTTTATTTGATGTGCCTGACATACACTTCCTCCCTGTCTCCTCCTCAGGGTGCCCTGCTCCTCTGTGTGTGGGGCTGATAGAAATTAAGTGACTTGCCAAGGACAACACAGCTAGTAAATGTCTGAGGCAGGATGTAAACTTAGGTCTTCCCGCCTTCAAGGGCAATGCTCCATCTACACTTTCTTCTTCCTACGCCATTTTTCTGTTTTTGCCTTTGTCCTTTTCCATCCTTATAGCCCTTCCACCCTCCTCTACTTCACCACCATCTCATCACCCTCCTGATTTTGCTGTTGATCTTGGCTCTTTTGGGATTAAGGGCATGGAGCAACATCGTGGGAGAGATGGCTTCAGGAAAGAGGACACCTTGCTTTGAAACATCTGTGCCCTTCCTGTTCATGGCTCATCAAACTCTATCCCCTGTGCTATTTTTAAATGCTTCTGTTTGTTGTCTAGTTTTCTAGTCTTGGTGTAAAACCCTTTGGTTTCTTCTGACTTCTGTAGCAGCTGGGAGAAAGAGAGGGAAGGGTATCTTGTGTCCTTCTCTTTCCATGGTCCTCATCATAAGATAATTTCCCCCAATTTTCCCAATTTTTAAATAATTTTTTTCAGTTAACAAAAATCTATTTTCTCTCCCTCCCACCTCCCACCTCCTGTCCATTAGAGAGAGAAAAAAATTAAAAATCCTTCTTACAAATAGGCACAGTCAAGCAGAACAAATTCCCACATTCACCATGTCCAAAACTTGTGTCTTATTCTGTTCCATCACATCTCTGTCAGGAGATGGGTAACATACTTCATCATTAAGCCTTTGGAATTATAGTTAGTTATTACACTGATCAGAGTTCTCAAGTCTTTCAAAGTTGTTTGTCTTTACAATGTTATTGTTAGTGTAGAAATTTTTCTCCTCATTCTGCTCACTTTACTCTGTATCAGTTCATGAAGTGTTCTCAGATTTTTCTGAAATGGTTCCTTTCATCTTCTCTTATAGCACAATTGTATAACTTTAATTCATATGGTTGACTGTTGTCCTTAGCTCTCAAAGAGGACCAATATTCATATAACACACTTTCTTAAGTTATTCCCCAATTGATGGGTACCTTTTTAGTCTCCAGCTCTTTGCCATCACCAAAAGAGCTGCTTAAATACTTTTGTACATAGGGCTTCTTCTCCATTTTCTCTGCTCTTTTGGGGGTATAGGTCTAGCAGTGGTATCACTATGCACAGTTTAATAAGTGTGGGGCATAGTTCCAAATTATTCTCTAGAATAACTATACCAATCCACAGCACCACTAATAGTGTTTCCCTATGATTTTTAAGGGAAAACAAATAAACGTAATCTTACCGCAAATTGGCCTTTGGAAATCTTTCAGAAAAGTCCAGCAGTCAAGCTGTCTTTAAATCAGCCTGTTTAAGTTTCTGGACTCTATGGGTATTTGACTCTATGCAGTCAATGAAAGTATCAGCAGATCATGGCCACATTCTGGAGAGTGTAGATTCAGCCTGTTCTATACCAAAAAGCTGGTCTGAATCATTAGGAACAAGAATTCATGGGGAACTGGAAAGGCAGCTTTGGGCCGATGAATCTCTGTTTCTTCATCTTGTAATTTTGAGGAGCCCACTCAATTCAATTAAGTAATTAAGTTTATTAAATGTCTACTGTATGCTGTAGGATACAAAGAAAAAAACCCAAGAGTCCCCATTCTCAAGGAGTGAATATTCTTTTGGGAGAAAGCAATATGTATATAGATAAAATGCACAAAATAGAAACAGATCAGTTATTTTCTGGTAAAGGGAACTCCTAGTGAAGAAATTCTCTCACCAATGCAGGTTAACACTTCTTCTGTACTTTATTCTTGATGCTCTTAGAGTGTTGCAAGGGGCCCTGAGAAAATTTTGCCCAGAGTCACGCAGACGGTGTGTGTCCAAGTTAGGGTTTGAACCCAGCCCTTCTGGATTCCAAGGCCATTCTTTTTCCACTATATCACACTGTTTCTCTATAAATATATGATGACCCCGCCTGGCATCCTGGATGATGATGGTGCCCTTGAATGAAATACAAAGTATCCAGACTGACACTTGGTCTTCCTGGGTAGCACTGGCCTCAAGGACTTCCTAATGCTGAGGCAAATAGCGGAGCAGACTCCCTGATCTGAAGACCAGGTGAGCAGCAAATGGGATGTTTGTGTTCTGTGAATGCCCACTGACTCTGGGTCATAGAACATGGGCTAGAGACAAATTTCTAGGATTCCCTGGTTGTTCTGCCAACTGGTCCTTTCCCCCAAGCTTTTCAGGCAAGCTGTCTTCCTCGAGGCTCAAGCAGAAGTGGGGGCTACTCCTCTGTACATCAGGATCCCTGTGGGCTGCATATTGATTTAGTTTTTAAATCGATCACACAAGCTCTGGAATGTCTGAGCTGGGCAGGAGCTTGGAGATCATTTAAACCAGTGGTTTCCAAGGGCCCAGGGGCAGGGCATGAGACTGTTGGAGGTTTGCAAAGGAGATAAGGAGCCAGGACTGCCCAGCTCCAGCACTGCTGGTTTCTGGCAAAGTCTGCTTTGTGGGCATTCTCCAAGGGCTGGGTTGCAGCAGAGGCAGCTGAGAGGAGCCTAGGGGAGGGGCAAGAAGGAAGGCAGAAAGAGAGGGGACAAGCATTATTAAGTACCTACTATGTGCCAGACACTGCTAAGTGCGTTACAAATGTTATCTCATTCGATCCTTACGACCACTCTGGGAGGTAGGTACTATTATTTCCCCCATTCTGCAGCTGAGGAAACTGAGGCAGACAGGTTAAACGACTTCCCCAGGATCACATAGCTAGTAAGCATTTGACGCTGCATTTGAACCTGACTCTATTCATTGTACCACCAATGTGGCCAGACCCAGGCTGGGATGGGGGCCTGAGGCATCCGGACAACAGCGGTTTCAAGAGGAACAGGACTGAGGAGGTCAGGGGCTGGGGGTAGCAGCAGTTCTAAAAGACTGAGGTGACAGTGGTTGGAGCAGAGGCAATGGGGCTCATGGGGCCCACCACGGTTTTCTCTTTTCCAGCTTCCTCCAAGAACTTAGTGCTTTGTGGTCGGGGTGGGGAGGGCAAATGAAGCCTGAGGCAGTAGGGAGAGGTCTTGGGCAGAGGTAGCCATATTTATCAGGCTGGTAGAAGGTGACAGTCATTCAACAAGTATTTATTAGGCACCAACTATGTGCTGGGCACTATGCCAAGTGCTGAGGAGATAAGAAAAAAAGTGAACCAGCTTAAGATCTAGTCAGGAGAAACAACATCTACATCTACAGGTATATAAAACATATACAAAACAGCTATTCTTTGGGGAGGAGGCACTAGCATCTGGGCAGAGGAAGTGGTTATGATTAGATTAGATTGTGAGCTCCTTGAAGGCAGACTTTTACCTCTCTTTGCATCTTTGGCACTTTATCACAGTGCCTGGCACATTGTTGTTATTCAGTCATTTCATTGTCTCTGACTCTTCATTTGGGGTTTTATTGACAAAGATTACTGGAATGATTTGCCGTTTCCTTCTCCAGATCATTTTATAGATTTTGGAAACTGAGGCAAACAGGGTTAAGTGACTTGCCCAGGGTCTCACAGCTAACGAGTGTCTGATACTGAATTTGAATTCAGATTTACCTGACCCCAGGCATGGTGTTCCTTCCACTGCAGCATCTAGGTGTCATAGATAGATATAGATCTATATGTATACATGTGCACATATGTATTCACATGTGTATACACATATATGTGCATACATGCATGCATGTATACATACACACATATGTATGCACAGAAACACACATATGCATATGTGTATGTGTGGAGAGAGAACATACTATATAAATGTATGCTGTTATAATTATTTTAAAAAGAAGTGGGGAATGAGACTATGAATTCTTCAAGCCTGTCCTTCCACTGGTAGATCAGAGCATGACTCTCTTCTCCTGCTCTTCAGATATGTGAAACCCTTGAAATCATAGTCATTAATTCTAGAGCTAAGAAAGAACACAAGAACCCAATCTAAGAATGAGAGTACTCACTATATCTGTGACCTGGCGTGACTCACCTTCTCTATGCCTCCATTTTCCCATCAATTAAATGGGGATGATAACATTGACCCTACCTACCTCACAGAGTAATTGTGAGGAAAGTACCTCATAAACCTTAAATCACCATAAACATGAAATATAATTTTAATAATGCATGTGTAATATAATTATAATAATTAGACATTACTGAGAGCAGCTCTCTAAGAACATAAGTTGCAAGAAAAGATAGAGGAAGTTCTCACCAGACATTCTTATGCCGATGAGATCATAAGTCTAGTAAGAAAAAAAAATTTGAGAGGCAGTGGTAGCAAGCTGGCCCAGCATCAGAAAGACCTGAATTCGACTCCCGCTGCTTACACATACTGACTGTGTGACCCTAAGCAAGTCACTTATCTTCTCAGCGGTCCCAGGTAACCCCCTAAGAATGTGGTGTAGAAAGTAGCGACCCTATTTAGAGTTGGAAGGGACCTGAAAGGCTCAAAAATAAGTTTAATGATGTCACCCCCTTTTAAATCAACTCCAGTGACTGCCTATTGCCTCCAGGATCTGCTATAAAACCCTCTGCTTGGCTTTTAAACCCCTTTCTACCCTTCCTACTGTCCTGGGATCTGAGATCCTGGGACATTGGCCTCCTGGCCATTCCTTGCACCAGACTCTCTCTGTCCTCTGACTCTGGGCATTTTCTCTGGCCGTCCCGCACTCTTAGAATGCTCTCTGTCCTCATCTCTGCCTCCCAGCTCCCTCCGCAGCTCAGCTAAAATCCCGTCTTCTGCAAGAAGCCTTTCCCAGTCCTTTTCAATCACAGGGCTTTCCCTCTGTTGATTATGTCCCACTTATTCTTCATAGATCTTGTTTGTACATAGCTGTTTTCATGTCTCCCTCACTGGGCTTTGAGCAGGGATGATTTTTTCCTTTATTCGTATTTCCAGCGCTTAGCACAGTCATTAAGCACATAGTAGGCTTAAGTAAGCTTAAAGTAAAGCTTAATAAATTCTTATCAACTGACCGATCTAGTCCAAACCTCTTATTTAATGGATGAGGAAACTGAAGAAAGCGACTTGTCCAAAGTCACAGAGGGGCCTGTGTTCCAGCCCAGGTCCTGACCACATATCTAGCCCTCTTTTCTCTGGATTGTATTACCTCCGAAACTAAAAATAATTGTCAATATGTCAACATATCTTCTATGTTGATATATAGTAAAATCTCATTACTACTAATTATGATTATCGTCATTATTATTAATTGGTCTAGCTTACTGCCTTGGACTAGTAAGGTGCAGGTTCAGTGGCAAGAATATTGGCTCTGGAGTGAGAGAACCTGGGTTCAACTCCTCTCCCTGTGTGACTTGGAATAATTCACTTCAGCTCTGTGGGCCTTGGTTTCCTCGTCTGTCAAATGAAGGGATTTGACAGATGGCTCCTGAGGTCCCTTCTAGCTTGAGGCCTAGGATGCTATATGATCCATATTTTACAAAGGAGGCAGCGGGGTCTTCATCTCACCAGAGAGATGAAGGTACTTGGCCAGGCCAAGCTCTCAGGCTTCCTGCATGCTCCTTCCAGGCCCCACACTGCCTCTCCCACAGCTGCTCTCCCTTTGCCTCTCACCCTCTGATCTGTCAGCCCTAAGGTGACATAGGCACTTAATCTAGCCATAAGATATCATTTGTTCCTGCAGTGATTGGATGGTCCCATTCTTCCATCAGGATGCCTCCTTTGTTCAGCCATGCTGTTGGCTCAAGAGAGTGAGCTTCTGGACAGCAGCTGAGTCCATGTCCCCTAATTCCCTTTTGACGTTATTTTTGACATTCTCCTATATGCACGTAGGTACTTAATAAATGGTTCTGAGGCTAGCCCAGTGGGGCAGCCAGGAATAGAACCCTGAGGGTTGGAGGTTAAATGGTGCTCAGTTTACATGTGGAAGGCAAGGCAGGAACAAGGGAAGCATCATCGACAGTTCGTGGCAGGGTAGAGTGGCTAGAATGTTGGGATGGAACGCAGGAAGACCTGTGTTCAAATCTCCCCTCTGAAACTAATGGCTGTGCAACAGCGGGCAAATCACTTAACCACTGAGCCTCAGTTTCTTCATCTGTGGACGGGTACATATCTGACAGGGCAGTGGTAAGGCTCGAACGAGATAAGACAGGGCTTTGCAAACTTGAAAAGCACTTTGTCAATGTCAGTTTTGTTACTATTAAGAAAATCTTGCTGCATGGCTTTCAATAAGTAATCTCACCTCTCTGTACCTCAGTTTCCTCTTTTTTAAAATTAGGGGGTTGGACTACTTAACCTTGAAAGTCTGGTTTAGCACAGAAGTGGATAGAGAACTGGTCTTAGATTCAGCAGGACCTAGGTTCAAGTCCTGATTCTGACTCGCACTGGTTGTGTGACCTTGGACAAGTCACTTAACCTCTGATCGCCCCAGGAAACTTTCTAAAACAGAACAATCACAGAACAGTTGCTGATTTGTATTGGCGAGGGGAGTCTTCCTCACTGGTCCTTCCCCTCCCCCAATAGACCCTAAATTCCTTGAGGTCAGGGACTGTTTTGTTTTTATCTTTCTTGTCTCCAGCATCTTGCACAGTTCTTGGCCTATGGTCGGTGTTGTGTTTGTCCTTCTTCTTGAAGAGGACCATGACATCAGGGAGATGGTGACATGACTTGCAGTTGACTTTGATTTGAGAGAGGAAGGGCTTTAGATGAACACTTGTTGAATTTTTAAAAGTTGGATTCATTTTAGTGCCTGGGAAAACTTTAGTAGGGCAATCACACATAACACACACAGACATGGGGGAGGAGCCAAGATGGCGGCTGGAAAGCAGGGACTTGCGTGAGCTCCCCCCCAGGTCCCTCCAAACACCTGTAAAAATGGCTCTGAACAAATTCTAGAACTGCAGAACGTATGAAATAGCAAAGGGAAGGAGAGCTCCAGCCCAGGACAGCCTGGATGGTCACGGGGTAAGGTCTATAGCATGGAACTGGGAGCTGAGCGGAGCAGAGCCCAGCGTGAGCCACGCCTGGACCAACCAGACCAGGAGCTGGGCGGAACAGGCCCTAGCACCCTGAATCAGTGAGCTGTGGCAGTTACCAGACTTCTCAACCCACAAACACCAAAGACAACAGAGAAGGTTAGTGGGAAAAGCTGCTGGGACAGAGTGAAAGGAGTTCGGGCTTCGGCCACCACCCCTGGGGCAGCAGAGGTGATGCAGCTCTGAGGCTGCTTACAGAGTTACAGCTGCAGTTACTTCCAGCCCCAGGCCCACCTGGTGGGAGGAATTAAGTGGCAGATCTGACTGGGAGTGCAGAGCCAGCTTAGATCTGAGTCAGGTCTGGGTTGGCGGTTCTTGGGGGAGGAGGAGGAGCACTGGTGTGGCAGAGCTTGCTGTGTACAAATAGCTCTGAAAACAACAGCACAGACCCTCAAGCTTGGGACAAAGTACTCTCTACAAGTGGTCATACCCTGACAAAAAACTCAAGGGTCAAGTAAGTTGGCTGGGAACATGGCCAGACAGCGAAAACTGACTCAGATTCAGACTCAGACTTTGGAATCTTTCTTTGGTGACAAAGAAGACCAAAACATACAGCCAGAAGAAGTCAACAAAGTCTAAGAGCCTACACCAAAAGCCTCCAAGAAAAACATGAACTGGTCTCAGGCCATAGAAGAGCTCAAAAAGGATTTGGAAAAGCAAGTTAGAGAAGAAGAGGAAAAATTTGGAAGAGAAATGAGAGTGACATGAGAAAACCTTGAAAAACAAGTCAATGACTGGACAAAGGAGACCCAAAAAGTACTGAAGAAAATAACAGCTTAAAAAAATAGACTAACTCAAATGGCAAAAGAGCTCCAAAAAGCCAATGAGGAGAAGAATGCCTTGAAAGGCAGAATTACCCAAATGGAAAGGAGGTCCAAAAGACCACTGAAGAAAATACCACCTTAAAAATTAGATTGGAGCAAGTGGAAGCTAGTGACTTTGTGAGAAATCAAGATATTATAAAACAGAACCAAAGGAGTGAAAAAATGGAAGACAATGTGAACTATCTCATTGGAAAAACCACTGACTTAGAAAATAGATCCAGGAGAGATAGTTTAAAAATTATTGGACTACCTGAAAGCCATGATCAAAAAAGAGCCTAGATATCATCTTTCAAGAAATTAGAACCAGAGGGTAAAATAAAAATTGAAAGAATCCACAGATAGCCTCCTCAAAAAGATCCCAAAAAGAAAACTCCTAGGCAAAGTATGGACTTTCAATAAAATAGAGGACTTTCAAGCATTCTCAGTGAAAAGACCAGAGCTGAATAGAAAATTTGACTTTTCAAACACAAGAATCAAGAGAAGCATGAAAAGGTAAACAAGAAAGAGAAATCATAAGGTACTTACTAAAATTGAACTGTTTTGTTTACATTCCTACATGGAAAGCCGATGTGTATAATTCGTGAGACCTCAGTATTAGGGTAGCTGAAGGGAATATACATATAGACAGAGGGGACAGAGTGGGTTGAATATGAAGGGATGATATCTAAAAAAATAAAATCAAATTAGGGGATGAGAGAGGAATATATTGAGAGAGGGAGAAAGGGAGAGATAGAATGGGGTAAATTATCTCACACGAAAGTGGCAAGAAAAAGCAGTTCTGTTGAAAGGGAAGAGGGGGCAGGTGAGGGGGAATGAGTAAATCTTGCTGTCATCAGATTTGACCTGAGGAGGGAATAACATACACAGTCAATTGGGTATCTTACCCCACAGGAAAGAAGGAGGAAGGAGATAAAAAAGGGGGATGACAGAAGGGAGGGCAGATGGGGGAGGAGGTAATCAAAAGGAAATACTTTTGAAAAGGGAAAGGGTCAAGGGAGAAAATTGAATAAAGGGGGATAGGATAGGAAGGAGCAAAATATAGTTAGTCTTTCACAACATGAGTATTGTGAAAGGGTTTTACATAATGATATGCATGTGGCCTATGTTGAATCGCTTACCTTCTTACAGAGGGTGGGTTTGGAGGGAAGAGGGGAGAGAATTTAGAACTCAAAATTTTAAAAACAGATGTTCAAAAAAATTTTTTGCATGCAACTAGGAAATAAGATATACAGGCAATGGGCCATAGGAATTTATCTTGCCCTACAAGAAAGTAAGGGAAAAGGGGATGGGGGGGAGTGGGGTGACAGAAGGGAGTGCTGACTGGGGAATGGGGCAACCAGAACATATGCCATCTTGGAGTGGGGGGGGCAGAAATGGGGAGAAAATTTGTAATTCAAACTCTTGTGAAAATCAATGCTGAAAACTAAAACTATTAAGTAAATTAAATCAACAAAAAATTAAAAAGAGGAAAAAAACACACACATCTTTCACCATTTACCTCTATCTGAGAGGGAAAACAGATTCTGAGTCTTATCAGAATAGTAAAGTCCCTATTTATTCTTCCCACATCCTTCCTTCCCCTCCATTCCCCCCTTCTCTCTCTTTTCCTCCCTCCTCTCCCTTCCCCTCTTCTCTCTCTTTTCCTCCCTTCCCTGCCATCTCCTCTTCCTTCTCTTTTCCTCCTCTCCCTTCCACTCCCCTCTTTTCTCTCCTTTCCTCCTCTCCCCTCCCCTCCCCTCTGTGTCAGATGCTCTGGACTTCCTCTTCCCTCCCTGTTTAACCTCCCTGCTTTGTATCAATGGGCAGAGAGAGGAGGGGGGACTGTGGGAAGATCATTTGTCATCTTTTAGGCTCTGGCTTCCTGTGTGCTTTAGAGACCTCAGCACAAGTGGAGGTGTTGGGTCAGAGGGGTTGGTAATGTTCTGCTAAACATAGCTTTGTATCTGGTATAGCTAAGAGCAGAGTATTTCTTTAAAGACGGTGGAACAACCAGAAATAGAACCCAGGTGTGGTGACACCAGTCATTTCCTGCCAAGCCTTCTCCCCTCCCCCATGCCCTACCTTCTACAGAACGTTGGTGAGGATGGCTCCTATGGGTGGGGCCCAGTCAAATACATCACTGGTCGGTAGCTAAGGTAGTTTGAGCCCAGGTGGGGTGGGGCCCCCGCATCAGGGCAAGGAGAAACAAGAACTCCACAGCTGAGCGAAAGGCTTGGTTCATTTTGATTCTGAACCTTTTTGGTGCCTTTTTGCTCATCTGTTCCTGTCCTCCCATGGCTACTTCTCTCCCCGCGTCGTCCTGGTTGCCTTGGTTGTGCTCAGGAAATTCCATTCTTCTCTGGGATGTTCATAGGATCCTAGATCTAGAGATGAAAGGGATCCCCCCAAAACCATCTAGCCCAACCCCCTCATCTTACAGATGAGGAAAATGAAACTAAAAGTGGTTATGGGACATCTCCTGGGGTCACATAGCAAGTGTCAGAAGTGAAATTTGAACTAAGATCTTCTCAAGTCCCATAAGCTACAACCATTATGCCACAGGCTCAGAAATTAGAAGTTGGGTTTTTCTGTTAGTATTTGATTCCCTCCAGCCGCAGAAGGGTATAAGCCACTTGAGGGCAGGGACTATTTTCAGTTTTTTCTTTGCCTATCACAGTGCCTGACACCTAACAAGTGCTTAATGAGCATTTATTAAATTGAATTGAATAGTGTTTTACTCAATGTAGAAAACTTTATGAAAATCCCATTGCAATCCGGTAAGAAGCTTGAACATTTCTTCTACATTTTTCCTGCAGCTGACATCCTAGCCATTATGACATATCTTCCACGTAGCCTTCCATAATCTGCCCCTACCTCACCCAGGCAGAAATGAGTCCTTCAGTCAATCAATAAGCATTATTAAGTACTTATTAATACAGCTAGGTGGCATATCAGAGTGCTGGGCTTGGAGTCAGGAAGACTCATCTTCCTAAGTTCAAATCTGGCTTCAGATTTACTTACAAGCTGTGTGACCCTGGGCAAGTCACTTAACCCTGTTTGCCTCAGTTTCCAAAATCTGTAAAATGAGCTGGAGAAGGAAATGGCAACCCACTACACTATCTTTGCCAAGAAAACCCCAAGTGGGGTCATGAAGAGTCAGACACAACCGAAAATGATTGAACAACAAAGTACTTACTATGTCTCAGGTACTGAGCTGGGCACTGGGCTTACAGAGGCCAGGAGTTTCATCCTATTGGAGAAGAAAGATGTATACATAAACTTACAGACAAAATTTTTATAAAGATAATTTTTGGGAGGGGGGGCAAGAGAGGGATGGAAGGTGGCATCTGGGCTAAATTTTGAAAGGAGCCGGTGATTCTAAGAGGCTGAGGTGAAAAGGGAGTACATTCCAACAGGAATGACAGAGTCAGGAGATGAAACTCCGATAGCACTTTGCTTGGTCTTCTCTTATGCCCTCTCAACCTCTGATTTATTTTATAGTTATTTGTGCCCATGAATTATGTGGCGGGCCAAGAGCACCAGACTTGCAAGTTAGGAAGACTTAGTTCAAATTTTGCCTCTGACATTTCCTAGCTGGGTGATCATGGCAAATCAATTATGCTTCCTGGGACTCAATTTCCTCCTCTGTAAAATGAAGTTCATATCTGTGGTAACTATCTCATGAGGTTACTGTAGAGTCAAATAAGGTAACAGATGTCAAGTCCTTTGCAGACTTTAAAATGTTATTCAAATGTCAGTTATTATATCATTATTCCGCCTATGAAAATGCCATTGCAATTGGAAAAGAAACTTGGACATTTCTTCTACATCTTCTCTCATGGTGAACTCCTGCCCCTTCTGTAAGCTGTCAGTCCTTTGAGGGCAGAGATCAAATCTGATTTGTCCCCCTAGTGCCAGGCACTCCATATGTGCTTCTTGAATTAGACCATTAGCTCCTTGAGGGCAGGAATTGTTTTTTGCTTTTCTGGGTATCCCCAGAACTTAGCAAGGGGACTGGCACATAGTAGGCCCTTAATAAATGCTTGTTGATGACTTGAATCTCAGTCAGTCAAGTAAACAGTGATTAAGTGCCACCTAGGTGCCAAGCACTGTGCTAAGTTCCAGGGACACAAAAAGAGGCAAAAGGAACCTTTAAGGAACTCATAATCTAATGGGCTAAACTCCTTAAGGCCCATCCCCGGGGCCTAGCATTGTGCTTGGCATATAGTAAAAACTCAGTAGTTGTTTATTGAATATTAAATGAATGTTAAATTAACTAAAATCATAATGATAATAACAATACCACCTAGCATTTATATGGTCCATTAGGTTTTGCAAAGCAAATTGACCAAGTTGGTAAACCAAAATTTCTTGCCACCAAACTAAGGGGATTTTCAACCTGGAAAGTTTCCTGGTTGGGCTATGACAAGAGCGGGGTCTCCCAGAATTCTCAGAGTTCTGCAAAACTTCCTTTGCCATTACAGAAGGGACTTAGGCAAGGAAATTAGACTGAAATGGGAATCAACAAGAACTTCATTATGTTAAAGAGAGCAGCAGGCTGCAAAGCCCTGGGTCCCAGCCTCGTGGTAGCTGTTCTAAGGATGGGAAATGTCACAGCTGACAGTCCTCTCTCTCCCCCTTCACTCACTCACCAAACATTCAGCACAGCTCCTGCTCTGTGTAGAGAGCATCACGCCAGACTGACAGATGTTAGACAAGACTGTGGAGTTTATGGCTTAGAAGAAGGAGAAGGCATATATGCAGATAGCCGTAATCAACAGGTTAAGTACACCAGGGAGTAACATTGCGATGTGCTTTATTAGATCCAAAGGAAAAGGTCGGCACCAACAGCTAGAATCAGACGAGCATTCATTTCAAGTTACAATACATTTCACACACCATTTTATATGATCCTCACAACAGGGACAGCTAGACGGTACAATGGATTGAGTGCTGGGCCTGGAGCCAGGAAGGCTCATCTTCCTGAGTTCAAATCTGGCCTCAGACACTTGCTAGCTGTATGACCCTGGGCAAGTCATTTAACCCTGTTTGCCTCAGTTTCCTCATCTGTGAAATGAGCTGGAGAAGTAAATGGCAAGCCACTCTAATATCTCTGCCAAGAAAACCCCAAATGGGGTCGTGAAGAATTGGACACAAGTGAGCAACAGCTTCCTCTGTGAGGGAATTATAGTGGGTGACTTAGCTAAGGTCACTTAGCTAGTATGCATTAGAGTCAGTATTCAGATTCAGGTTTCTTGCTGGCTTTTATTGCTAAACTATATCTATTCCTTCCAAGATATCATAGATAAAGCATTTCGGAAGAACAGTTCAAATTTTATAAAGAATATTTAGCATTGTGTAGCTACATAGCAATCAATCAAGAAGCATCCACTGCAGGACAGCTAGGAACTACAGACTCAAAGATAAAGATGAAACTGCCCCTGCTCTCAAGGTGCTTACATTCTGTTGGGGAGGGGGAAGGGAGGAAGGGGAAGACACTCAACATGTGCACAGAGTAAATTCTAGGGTCATTTCAAGGGAGGAGACACTAGGATTAGGAACGGCCTTATGTCGGAGATAAATATAAGGGAAGGAGTGTCGGACTTCAAGTCCGAAAGATGTGAGTTCAAATCTGCCTCATAATAATAGTAATAATGTTGTTGTCGTTGTTCAGTTACTTCAGTTGTGTCCGACTCTTTCGTGACCCATTTAGGGTTTTCTTGGCAAAGATACTGAAGTGGTTTGCTATTTCCTTCTCTTCAGGTAAAGAGATCACCTTACAGTTGTAGCTTAGGATTATTTTTTTTCCTGAGTCCACATGAATTCTTTTCTTAATGGAGGTAGGGAAGCTAAAAATATAGATAATTAATAAAATTCACAAAAACTCAAAGCCCCTAGACCTCAACGACCTCTAATAGCCAGGCCAGAGATAAAGATTCCTGACCCATTAAATTCTGTGTATTCAAATAGTTTCTGAGTTTGCACCATCCATACTCTTTGTTTCACAACCTTGTGTTACACAACCAATCCACTCAATATGGAATTAAGATCACTTTGTCTTTATATAGGGGGAAAAACACTATTGGAAGTACTGTCAAAACAGCAGGTAGGGACATTTAAAAGAATAAGAAAGTGCTTAAGTGTCAGGGGCAGCTAGATGGCAAAGTGGATAGAACATTGACCCTGAAGCTGGGAGTTCAAAACCAGCCTCGGACACTTATTAGTTGTGTGACCCCGGGCAAGTCATTTAACTCTGCCTCCAGAAAAAAAAAGAAGAAGAAGAAGAAACAGTGTCACTCATTTGCTAATAGGCAAGAGAGCAGAAGGAAAAAATAGTGAAGAAATTTCAAAAGTCTCAGTCTGATCTAAGGGTATGCACAGTCAATTAGGATTCTTTCCTGAGTGAAGCACCAAACAAGGGAAGGTTCCAGTTGCTCAATGTGCGTGGTCAGTAAGTACCACATGTATGGCGTAACTTCCAAGGCTGCTTCGGCTGTTCTGTCCTGTGCTACTTCTACCCATCTCTCTTCTGTACTTCTCCCTTTGACTCTTGAAGAGCATTTTTAAAGGCTTTTAAAGACTTCCTGTTCTCTGAATTCAATTTCCCCCAGGATGGGAGAGGGTGGGGGCAGTAAATCCCAGGGTGCTTAGTAAAGGTTTAAATAATGGGTTCTTTACATGGAGTTCATGAATTTGTTTTTTAAAAAATGTTTTAATAACTATTTCCTTTGGATTCCTTTGGATTTCGTTTTATATATTTGGAAACTTTATTCTGAGACAGACTTTGGATGTTTAATAGGATTTCCAAAAGGATCCATGTCATAAAAATAGTTGAGTCCCTGCTTCAAACTATTTCCTCCACTCATAGGGGAATTCATCTGAACCTATCCATCTGGCCCATTATACAACCTTGTTTTCTGGAGCCAAATTTGGACTGCTAGAATCTTGTGGTTTGTGGGGTTCTTCAGAGGTCTGGAGGTGCTGTGTGCACACAAGCTATACACAATATCTCTATTTAAATATACAATATAAAAACTGAAACTCACATAAGTTTAATTGAATGCCTTGCTTAGTGTCACGTAGCAAGTAAGCATCTGTGAGATAGGGTTTGAAGCCATCCAGTTAAACCTCTTAGTCCACATAGAGAAACAAGGGCAGCTAGATGGGGTAGTGGATAGGGCACTGGGCTTGGCATCAGGAAGACTTGTTTTCCTGAGTTCAAATCTTGGTTCAGATACTTACTAGCTGTGTGACCCCAGGCAAGTCACCAAACCTTGTTTGCCTCAGTTTCCTCATCTGTAAAATGAGCTGATGAAGGAAACGGCAGTCCATTCTAGTATCCTTGCCAAGAAAACCCCCAAATGGGGTCACAAAGAGTTGGACATGACTGAAAAATGACCGAACGTCATCATAAGTATCACTACCCATACGAGGCCTTTCTGGATCCCTGCAGCTGCTAGTGCCTTACTGGACACCAATTACCTCATCTTTATCTTGCATGTATTTTGTGCGTATTTGTTTTGCATATGCTTATGTGTATGTGCATTGTCTCCCCTTATAGAAGTAAGTTCCTTGAGGGCAGGGGTTGCTTCACTTCTCTTTTTGTAGCATCAGTGCCTAGCACATAGTAGGCACTTAATACTCTCATGTTTGGCTGATGAGTAAATGAGGTTAATGAAGCTCATACAGAGAGCTTTCTCTATAGGATTGTAATTGACTTAATAGTCAGTGAGAATGCAAACCATAATATTATCATTATTTTACAGTTAGTCTGACATCTTTTTAAATGTTCTGGGTGACTGCTAATATGTAGGATGGAAAGGAAAGAGTAGCTGTGAACCTTCCTTCAAACCTGGAGGCAGGTTCTTTACTCGGCTGTCTTCATCTGCAGGTACCTGGAATAACCCCTTTCTGCCTTCCCCTTCTCTTTACTATTAAATCCTACCCCTCCTTCCAGGCCCAGCTTGAGTGTAGGAGTCCTCTGGGAGTCTTGCTTACCATTCCTGTCTAGTGTGATTTCACTCTTTCCTTGTCTTCTCAATGAAATTCATTCATTCCTTGATAAATATTTATTGAGAACCGATTATGGGCATAAGCCCTCTCATAGACTCGTGAATATAGAGTGGGAAGGGACATGCCTCACCCCTGCCCACCTCATTTTACAGATGAAGAAACTGGTGGTTAGGGAGCTTCAATGACTTGCCCCATGTCATCCGTGCAGTGAGCATCAAAGGTGGGACTTGAAAGCCCATCGCCTGACTCCAGAGTTGCATCTCTGTCCACTGCCAGCCCCTGTGTGTGGGGGAGATGAAAGGTTGTATATGGCTCCTGCCCTGTGAGAATGAATGAATGAAGAAATGAAAAGGCATTTATTATATGTTTACTTACCCTGTGCCAAATGCCATGCTGAGCTCTGGAGATGCAAATACAAAAAGCAAGATGACACTTTCCCTCAAGGAATTTACATTCATTCTCATTGGAGAATAGAATAGGGGAGATATCATTGGTGGATTGGTGGAGAAGTAATTGGAAGGCTGTTTAAAGCATAAGGGATTTGAATAAAGCCTTGAAGGATGGGAAAGAATTGGAAAGGTGGGAGTAGGGGAGATAGAACATGAGCAGATGTTGGGAGGCAGAAATAAGCTGCCATATTTGGGAATGGACCAACCTTGTTGGAGTGTAAGGCTCATGTTGGAGAGTAATGGGATTAAGTAATAGGAGATAATAAATAAGGCTGGAAAAATAGGCTGGAGTGATAATGTGGAGAGCCAAATGCCAAATTGAGGAATTTGTATTTTTTCCTAAAAGCAATAGGGACCCCTAAAGATTCTTGAGCAGGGGACTGATATGGTCCAACCTGAGCTTTATGAAAATTATTTCAGAAGTTAGAGGATGGATTAGAGGGGGAAGAGAAGGGAAGCAAGGAGGCCATTTGGGAGGCTGTTGCAATAATCTGTGGTCTGAACTGAGACAGTGGCTGTGTGAGTGGAGAGAAGGGAATGGTGAAAGATGTGGAGTTAGAATTGATGACTTGGCAACTTATCAAGGATGATTCCAAGGTCCAAGCTGGCACTCTCACAAGAAGTTAAGACAAGCCAAAGGTCAGAGCAAAGCTAGTAATACAGCAGCAAGGACAAAGCCAGGGGCATGGGGAAGCCAAACTGAGACAGCAGCCAAGAAATCAATAAGTGGTAAGGCCCATGGCAAGGCAGGGCATTCAAAGTCCAGGTAAACAGCCCAGTCCTAGGAGATCTGCAGGAACAATATAAGGAAGAGGAGGAGGATAGGTAATAACAGATCCGTCTCTAGCTGTTTTTAGGCCTCACTCACATCCACTGAGATCCAAATCAGAATTAGACTGGCCTGGAGGCTTGCGGGTGATGCCCCTGAAAATAGTTTTCTGAGTGATGGGTATGGGGGTGGAGAACAAAGGCAGGCCCCTGATAGATGCTCACTAAGGACTTGATGAATTGCCAGAAAGCTGGTCATAATCAGTTTCTTGCTGGCTCCTTCCCTTGCAAGTCAGTGGGACGTACATGTAGAGGTAGGAAAAGGGTTGGCCCTGTGGTTACACTCTGGAGCATAGGGCATGATTACAGCTCCAGACGGGAGACCAAAAGGATCTTAGAAGTTTAGCCACTGTCCGTAACACCACTGCAAAAGCCCGTGTCACTGGGAAACACTCATGCTCTTCTGCGTGACTGAAAAGCCACGGCCAATTAGTTGACTTAGTCGGCTTGAGGGGCCTTTTTAGTAGGAAGGCCCTCATTTCAGAGAACATAGAACCTAAGAGGGGAAGTGGTTCTAAGTTAAAATAAAATTCATCACACCCTGGTCAGCGCTCTGCCCACAAGACAGCTTCTATGACCAAAAACCCTGTACCTCATGGTCTCTCTACTTAGAGCCAGAAAATCCTACAAGATAGAGATAATAAGAATTGGAATAGTATTTAAAAAAGGGAAAGTTGTAGGGGTCTAGTTCAGAGATCAGAGGGGATCTAGTCCAACATCCTCATTTTACAGATGAGAGGGTCAGAGAGGTAAATGGCTTTGCCCAAGGTGATATAGGTACTAAGTGTTAGAAGAGGAGATTTGAACTGTCAACCAGGTGAAACCCACCCCTCAAAATGCAGAGGAGTCCAAGCTGGATTGAAAGCAGAGAAATTTTATTAGAAAGAAAATCAGACACCAGTGCTGAGGCCCCTAGCACAGGGTACAAAGGTACCCATAGCCAGGAGGGGCAGGGGAGATTTATGCTTGAAAACCACAAAGGGGAAGTTCAGAGAGGGGTTGGGAAAAAGAATGGATAATCTTTTCTGGGAACAGGTAGACATAGAAGCAGTGCTTTGCAACTTACTGGAAGGCTGGTTTGAGCCAGTTTGGAGGGGATGGGGTGGGGCACAGCTCAGCAAGGCCAGCCAGTGAACACCAGCAAAGGCAATTGGGAGTGAGCAAGACTTTGGCTTACTGCAGGCTCCTGATTGTCTCCTTTCAGCTAACAGGCTTACTCTGTGTCCAGTGTATCTGCCTGGCAAGATAACTCATAGAAGATGAGTTATTAATATTAATCTCAGGGGTACTTCCACAGAACCTAGGTTTTTTTCCTCCAAAGCCAGTGTTCTTTCTAACTGTACCACATCTAATGGAAATGTGGAGGCCTGGTCTAAAAGTGAAGACTACTAATTTCCAGATATAAGGGTATAAAGAGGATAAACGGGATGAAGATAGAATTGTATTGTTTGGGGAGTATGGAGTTCTATTGGGTGTCCAGAGATAGCTCCATCACTCAACTTCTAATCTACTGGTCTGAGTTTAGCCTAAATGTATAATTATTTTTAGATGGATCTTTTAGACCTACTTTATTTTAGAGTAACCTCTAGAAGACTGAGCCATATCAGAAGCCTGGGCTCATTGTGGATACCTTCTTCAGGCCCATTCTGGAATATACCTAAACAAACATAGCCTCCTGGAGTGTCCTCTAAAACAGGGTTGATCTGGCCCTCTTAGGCCAGATTTTAGCAAAACCCAATACTACCTGTAAGCTAAGAATGGTTTTTGCATTTTAAAATAAAGTTTTGTTGTGTTTGAAATTTTGGGGAAAAAAAAAACTTTCTTATAGGCCGTGTAAAAACAGCCAGGCCAGATTTGGCCTTCAGGCTATAGTTTGCTGACTTCTTCTCTAGGCCACAGCCCAAAAGACTGGACTGGGCCCTGTCTCCATCTGGACTTCCATGCTTGGCGCTGAGTAGGAGATGGGATGCCACTAAACTTTGTGGTCTTCTCCCTGTGTTTTTTGTTGTTTTTCAGTTGCTTCAGTCATGTCCAACTCTTAGTGACCTCATTTGGGGTTTTCTTGCCAGGGATACTGAAGTGGTTTGCCATTTCCTTCATTAGCTCATTTTACAGATGAGGAAACTGAGGCACACAGGGTCAGTGACCTGCCCAGCCTCATACAGCTGGTAAGTGTCTGAAGTCAGATCTGAACTCAGGAAGACGAGTCTTCCTGACTCCAGGCCCAGCACTCTGTCCACTCTGCCACCTAGCTGCTCCTGTCTTTGTGTCTGCTAAGTAGTGAAATATAATGAAAAGTTCTTGGGAAATGGAGACTGAATACCCATATCATTCTAGTTATTGGAAGCAGATTAAATTCAATGCAATAAACTAAGTAGATATGGTCCTAGCCCTCATGGAGTTTGTAACCCAGAAAGGGCAATAAGACACACAAGAATTGTAATATAAGACAAAATGGGAGAAATGTACAAAAGATGCCAGGGGAGCACAAAAGGAAAACAAAGCTGACTGTTGGTTGGGACAGATCAGAGGTGGCCTTGTAGCCTTGAATGATGAATAGGATTTTGATAGGAAAAAATGGGGATGGGGGTGGGGGAAGGGGGCACTCTAGGCAAAGGGAACAGCATAAGCATAGACATAGAGGGAAAGAACATTTTTCCTGAAAATAATTCACCCTTACATGAGTGAATAAGAATGAAGGAAGGTATGCCTCCCTAACATCAGTGGAGAATGTGGAGTAGTAGAAAAAACACTAAGCTTTGGAGTCATAAGAGACTGGGGTTCAACTCCCACCTTAGACATTTACTGGTTTTGTGACCATGAGCATCACCCATTCAGTGACTGAGGTTAGGTAAGAAATGAGGCAAAGCATGGCTTCTTTTACCTAAGTCAAAAAAATATCAATCTGGAAGGGAAAGACCCCCAGAGCTTCTGGCCAAAACAGAAACAATTGCTATTTACAGTCACTCTGAGCCATCAGAGCCCAAACAATGACCAAATGAAGCCAAGGTCTCCCAACTCATCCCAGGCCATCTCCAGTTGCCCTGATCTTTGTCTTACCACCAGACCCAGACGGCTCTGGAAGAGCAAGTGAGGTGGCTGACTTTTCACAGCCCTACTTCATTTAAATCCAATTCACTTGCAAGTCATGAAATCACCTTTCTAACATAATAGTCCTCTTAGAGAACAAAGGACAACCAACAACAATGAAGACAATGGTGAGCAAGCTGCTGAAGCCTAGTTTCTTTTTCTACATAGTGGATATAAGATTTCCTGCAGTACTTACATCTTACACTTGTTGTAAGGAGTGACCTGATGTATGGAAAGCATCAAACAACTTAAAAATTCTGAATAAATCTCATCTATTATAATTGATAAGGAAACTAAAGTCCAAAGACATTAAATGATTTGTCCATGGTCACATAGGTGATAAGTAAGAGTATCAGGATTTGATCCTATGTATTTTGACTCCAAATCTAGTGCCCTTTCTGGCCCACTTCCTGTGGGTTTTGAATAGAAGATAGTGAATTTATTTTTGTGCACACTATAGATTTTGTACATATATTTCTGTAGAACCCTTTCTATTATTCCCCCAACTTGCACTCTCACTAGTGGGTTGGGTCTCCAAAGGGTGTCTGTTACTCTCAGGTACTAAGGTGTAGTCCAGGGATGGGGAACCTGTGGCCTTGAGACCCCTGGTAGATATTCCTCAAATTCTCTTCTA